>NW_015112654.1:618793-627934 GCF_001443285.1 Poecilia latipinna | reverse complement strand
GAAACTCAAGACAGCCATAACATTATGATTTTTTACAAGTGTATGTACACTTTTGACCACAACTGTACACTATGGGTGGTCAGATACGATATAGATATTGACTATCGGCTGATATCAGCCAAAATAATGGGTATCAATTATGTTGGCGTGTACCTAAAGTCTCAGACAGAAACGTGCCAGTAGAAGAACTCCACTCTAGCATTTAGTCCGGCCCAGGATTTCTGTCCAGCAGTACTTGTATCCCAAATGCAGACTGATTAGTTAATGATAAATGAGTCTGTTGTTTTTGTACCTATTGTTTACTACTGATCTCTGTTTGAATAATAACACTACAAATAAGTGTTAAAACTATTTAGAATTCGTGCTGATATTGTATCGAGTCAATGTTTGTATCGGCCGATACTTTGAGCTGCATTATCGGTATATCGAACTGAATGTTGTATCAGGACATCCCAGACATACAGAGTAAAATTTACATTCTTTAAGGCAACTTCACGTCACATTTTCATGTGGGGAAAAAAATGTATCTGCACAAAATAAGTTTACCTTGGAGGAGATTTAAAAACTGTAAAAATAGGACTGGAATATATGGGTGAGAAACGTATCACAATATAAGCATTTCATATCAGTCCATCGATAATTATTAATTAATGTTTTTGTTTTAAATCTCTGAAATACTGCCGCAATTTTCACTCCATGTCACTGCATTTTATTTTTACACAGCTTGGCACAGCGGCACAAAATTAAATTGCTGCTTCGCAAGTTACTGAAGTAGTTGTTGCTAGGTAACCATAGAGTGAGGAGTTAGTTGATGGCACCTATATTGTTTAGAGGTGAGAGGTTGAGCAGCTAAATCTTTTCATCTGCCTACAGCTCCCAGAATACTTTGTGATTCGGAATTAAGCGAAATAATTGAATATTCTATCAGACATATCATCTATTGATATTGATCACATGTTTATCATGATACATATCAGTATTGATTTACTGTCAAGCCCTATATGAAATAACACCACATGCCAACCAGAGAGCTTCTCACAGTGGCCATGAATGTACTACATGTGCTGAACAGTTGAGTTTTCAGATCAATAACTCAGGCAGTGCGATCACAGGCTGATGCTAATACAACCTAATCAAATAATGTCTTTCTCTTCTCTTTCCTTTCATTCTCCTTAACCACCACCCTCCTCATTGCCATGACTACACTTAACCCTACATTCTCTCCTCCTTTTTCCTCTTCATTTGCTTCTGCCCATTTGTTTTCTCTAACTTTGCATCCACAGATGCTTTGGGCAGGTTGAGAAACCTTGAGGAAGACGATGTGGATGGTGAAAAGAGTGAGGATGAGGAGCAGAATAGGGCAGAGGAAGAGCAGCTCCACTTTGGTGATGGTGATTCTGTTGATGCTGCCTTGGCTGCTACTAACCAGCTTCCACAGGAGGCCCTTCCGACCACATCCACCCTGCGGGGGCGCCTGGATCTTACTAACCCCGCCTCTGAGCTAACCTCTCTGGGTAAAACTAACGGCTGATGCTGCGTGATTCGTTATTTCTTCTAACTTATTCACTTTCCCAGGTCAAACTTCACCTCTAACATGAATTCATACTAATCATTTAGAGTTGCTATGTTTTGTTCTTCTAAACTATGCAAGGAAATTTTTTTTCTGATGATTAAAAATACACTAACGCGGAAAGAAAATACTTCTAAACATTCAAGTTTGTTGTTTGTTTCATCAGCAAACTTCCTAAACTTTTGATCATTAAACTGAAAAGTTTCTCCAAAATAAAAAATATCTCCAGGAAAACATTTGGCCAAATCTTCAGAGGTAAACTAATTGCTTTATTTTATTTTATTTTTTTGTAATTAATTCATTCTGTTTACCGCCTTCATTTTCCTGTCGATGTGCGATAGGTTAGAGTACCTTGAGGGACACGACAAAACAGACATGAAAACAAACAAACGCTTTCTCTACCGTTTGAAGTGCATTATCTTTTGTTTTCTTCATTATTGTTGTCTTTGTTGGTAATGTTTTTAAAAGAAAATCTGTGGTTGCGAACGTAGCTTTAAAGCGTCTGATGCCGCCTTTTAATCAGTCTATATTAACTCCCTAAATGCAGCAGAGATTATTTAATTTTTGCACGTGTTTTAGCTGTGTTTTGTGTTTTGTGTGATATGACAAAGTTCAAGAGTGTGTGTCTATATTTGGTATCTTTATACATGCATGTTGCTGTGTGTGTGGGTGTGTTTGATGGCTACACACAGGGAGATGACACATGAAACGGTTGCCCTCCTGTTCTTTCATCTTCTTCAATGCAGTGGTCTGGCCTGGCAGGGGAGCTGTGGTTACCAGTCCCTGGAAAATAGAGCTGTATGCAGCCGCTGGCAGACGCACACGCACACGCACACACACCGAGGCAGAGAGAAGAAAATACACAAGACAGAATAAAGCAAAAGAAATATATATATATATTGATAGGTGGATTTAAAAAGAGTCTAAGATGTGGAGTAAATGAACTTCATAATCTATTTTATTTATGGTTTTGGTTGTGTGTTTTTGATTTCCGTTTTATTTATTGTTTTTGGTTGTTGAGTTTTATTTTGGTTATTTTAAATGTCATGTTACGTGTTTACACAGTTAAAGTTGATGGAGCTTCCAGAGGGCAAACTTACTGTTCATACTTGCACCATTTTCAACAAATGACTTGACAATGCTCTTAAAAAATTATCATGAGTTTAAATTATCCCCCAATAGTTCCAGCAAAGGGAACGCTTAACTCTTCAGCATACGAATATATTTTGGGCAATTTTATGCTCCCAATTTTGTGGAACCACCTTTGGGATGCCATCTTCCTCTTCCAACACAACTGCGCACAGCACTCAAAGTGGTTTTGATGATCGAGTTTTGTGTGGAAAAGCTTCCACACAACAAATCAAGAAAACAAAACATCTTTGTTCTGAACTAGAGAGCAGGTTGTCTCTTCCAACATCAATGTTTGACCTCACAAATGCACTTTTTGAAGAAAGTTAGGACAGTCTTCCCAGGAGAATTAAAGGCTTCTCTTCTTTCTTGTTTATTCCACAGTACACTTGTCATTAAAATAAAGACAAGTGACCTGATATTTGTAGCTGCATTCCTATGCAGAGGAGACAAATACGAGCCATTTTGCTTTTTAACTTTAACCATAAAATAGCATCTATATGGTTACAATACAAACCCCTGTATAAACAGACTAACATTAAGCATCTGGAATGACTCAGACCTCAACACCGTAAAAATGTATTGACTATTATGAAAAGATTTGTTCATGACAGGAAGTGAAGAAATTTAAATTAGGTGTGCACCGACTGCAGTCCCCTGGTCAAACACCAGTCTTTAAAAAGCCTGACATGCCGATTTGGGCGATACCGATATTTTTTTATTTTCCGGAAAGTTGATAAATTTTTGGCGAAGTCGATAAGTTTTCTACAGTGGGGCGACTATTCTGTCCTGTCAGTCCTCTCTCACAACAGAGTGAAAGGGGACCGTGACTGATTTTCAAACCGTTACAAATCAGTTTTATATGTAACTATCGACCAATTTTCCACAATTAAGGAACCATGGGCCAGTTTGTCAGTGCATCCCTAATTCAAATGAACTTTGCCAGACAAACAGTGAAATATTGAACCAGAATTATGCCAGAACGTTGTTCATGGCTACGAAACCAGTGTAAATGATCTGCAATTATCTAATGGATGCTTATTAAGATATTAGTGGTAGTGTTTGTATATATTTCAGTCTTTATGCACATTTTTATTGACTAACAACTAGAGAAAGCTTTGTTTCTCAAAATTATTGAAGTTGTTTATTGGCTGCGTTCATCCTGGAGAAACAACCAATGAAAGAAATCATAAAAGCACCTAGTTAATTTGACATTAGTGTTAAGTGAAGGTAAGTTGATTAGAGCTGTGTGAAATGCTCCGTTGTAAGACGTTTTGGCGTATCTTGGTCAGAGTTATGGTTCTTCCATGTTCTTATGCTCTTTCTTCTCTCTCAGGCACAAACAGCAAGCATGTGGATCTGAAACTAAAGAAGCTGACGGAGGCCAGTGGAAGAGGAGTCGCTTCCCCTTCATCTCCTTCCTCCACGTCGTCCTCATCCTCCCCAACCGCCTCCTCATCCTCACCGCTCAGCCCTGCAGGATTGGAGGTACCGACACACACTGAGAGTGCCATTTTTTCCCCCAAACTCTCTCTCCGTTTTGTCTTTTTTTGTTTTTTTCCTCCTACTCTAGACACCATCAAAGGTTCAGTCTAATCAATTAGACCAGATTGACCCCGTTTGTCAGCCTGCTGACCCTTTGTACTCGTCTGTCAGCCGAACCTTCACGGAGGACCACAGTTTATCCCTCTCATGTCTGTTTAAAGCCATGACAAACGTACACGTGGCATCTGAGTGCTCAACATTAATGTGTCGCCGTCCCTTCTATTGACTGCGACCTTTCCAGACTGTTAGGTGTGTGTGTGGGAACAGGTGTGGAGGAGAGTTACGTCTACGGCTTCTGATGAGAATATTGAGTCAACGTGGCAGCCAGGCAGCCTGAACATCTGTTTAATTGATTTTGAATGTCAAGTAGAATAAAGTGAATGCGTGCATCGCTGTCAGAACAAGTTAAACTCTCGGAGTGTACGGCAGTGTGGGATGTCTTTGATCAGCTATTCACATAAACACCCTCTTGTGTTCAAAGCCTAAACGGCTTAGTGCTTTGTGGTTGGAAGAGCGCATATGTGTGCATATAATCATTTGACCCTCACAGAAGTAGAATCAGCCAAAGATTTGTCTTTGGCTAAAGCATGCGACCTAAAAATGCCAAATGTTGGACCTATAGTCGCCAGTAGTGTGTTTGGGAGCTCCATCACTTGTTGCACCTTTTTCTCCCGTTTTTATCTCAAAGATGGCTTCATTGGTGCTGACATGATGACATTTTTTTAATCTGTCAATCCCACTTGTCTTACTAGTTATTACATTTCACTATGTCACAACTGTGTTGAAACAAAATCATGTTCTAGTAATTGAAGCATCATTAGGATGGTTCAAATTTGTGTCCAACAATGTCAAGCTGCACAGATAAAATTTACAAGTGCAATAAAGAGGTTTGGTACAATAAGCTTTTACACCTGGTTACACTACAGGTTTAATGACTAACGCAGTTCATGATGATCTAAATCTTAAAATGTCAGAATTTCTATTCAGTTTTGTACTTTTGAATAAGCTTTGAAAGACATTATTCCTAATTAGTTTTTCTGTTAAAAAAGATATTGCTAAAGCCTATAAAGCTGCACCGTTTTTTAAACGTATATATTTTGTTCTGGTTTGAAGAAAATTCCAGTCTGTGAGATTCAAATGGGAAATGCTGCAAAACCTATGCTGAATTAGCAGCTGGCGACAACATCTACTACTTTGAAATTTAAAGACTAAGTGAGCATGGCTAAAGTGACGCTGGGCTAAACATTCCCCCGTGTTTCTGACCTTAGGGAGCTAGCCGGAGCCAAACCAATATTCTATTTGATTAAAATGATTCAGAAACAATTAAATGGGTTGATTTATCAAAATGTGCAAGGTTTCATTTGCTCATTTTAATGTGTAGACTTTTCAGCAAAAAATTTAGACAAATCTTCATTGCACATCTGTTGGGATACGCAGTATTTGCTCTGTGTAGAATTATAAATGAATCGGGAAGGTGGAGGAACACTGAACTGACCAATTTTGTCATGTTTGACTGTGAAGGTGAAAAAAGTGTTAGGAACTGAACTATGGAAAAAAAAAAGCCTCATTTCCTAAATCTGTCTACATTTTCTTCAGTTGTCCTGAGATATCTCTCTGAAAGTAGTTGCGAGTTTGCATTATGTTTGTGATTTTAAAATGAGGGAGGTTTGGGGGCTCCACAGAGTCCTCCAGGCCGGTGTAACGCCCTGCGAGAACATCACCCACCAGCACACACCGACCCTCTCATTACCGATTGTGTGTATTCGCAGCCTCGGCAGCACACGATAAGAGCATGCGACGCTCAGCAGACTGCAACATTAGTCACGCAGCCCCCTGCATGCACATTTACAGACTCACATGCACTAAAAGCCCTGAATCACCACTGCTGCAGCTTACCACAGTGATGGCAGCAGCGATAAGAGATGGAGGGAGAATGAAAGAAAGCAAGAAGGGGCAAACACCCCAATATCTGCTCGTGCCAGAGTGTGAAAAGGAAACAGAGGGGTAGCCAAGTGGGCAGGTGTTCGGTATGCTTGTGAGATTTAGTGATTGAGATGGTTTCGCCTTTGGTTGAAATGCGGCGGCAGATAAACAACCAAACGTCAAGTCACAGCTTTGCAACAGTTTAGTGATACACCTGCTAATAGTAAGGAAGCCTCTGGGCTGTAATTAGTTCCTTCAGGATTTTTACGTTTTTGCTAAATGCATTATTCTCTGCAAATGGTGCAAAGACTTACAGTTTTATGTTAGCGTAGCACAAACATGTTTTTTGTAAATCTTCATTAAAAAAATGACGAGGACACATCCAGTTAAACTTCTATTTATACAAGCTTATGAATTATTTATTCAATCAACCTTTGGTTGTGGGTCTTTGTGTTGTCTTCTACTTTACTTCTGAAATTTTAGATGTCATAATGTGATAAAAATTTCAAGGTCAGTTCAAGAAAAACACCAGTTGAAACCCTGCAGGAGTCAGTTCACACAGGGAGTAAAACACAAACTCTATCTTGATTTTATGCAGTTTGATTCTAAACAAGATTAAGATCTGAAATGCTGAACGTTGCTTTTTTTCCTGGTAAAACATGGTTTAAAAATGCTCATAATGGAGAGAGAAGGATTGGGTTTGAGATTCTTAATGTATGACAGTCTTGAGTAAAACTACCACAGTTTTACAGTGTCACAGTATTAACAAACATGTACAGCAAAACGGACATGGTCTAATTTATAGACTAAATGTTATTATTTCTATACACTGACTTATAAAAATAGGGGATTAACAGTTAAGTAAACATGACAATTGAGGAGAATATGACTTTTGCCATTTTGCTGTTTATATAGCAGTGTAATTATTGAGTCAAGCTAACTACTTAGTTAGAAAAGAAAAATGCTTTTAAGCTCATAGCTTCCCCTGAGTGAACTTTTTTAGATAAGTTTTTAAGCACTGATTGTTTTTTGGCTGTTTTGTCAATTTTCAGTTGAGAAAGTTCAACATCTGTGTTGGTTTCACTTATTGAGTGTTAAGAGTTCAGGTGGACGTTTATATCCGTGCCCTCATTTTAAAGTGGGTGAAGACCTTTTATGCAGCTGTTCTGTTTCCTCTCTTCACATTCGCTCTGCCTCCTCCCCCGCCCCAAATAACTTTATTTCAAATAAGTATACAGGAACATAATAAAACATGGACAGTATAGAATAGCATGAAAGTAAACATCGGAGACATTAAACATGTAAAATATGTTAGAGCTAAATTGGTGCTTGGGGGTTGTAGTCGTTCAAGGGCAGATGTAATTTGAAATGAAGTTAGCGCTTTAGCTTTAGCTTCCTCTACACATTGTGTTGGTGTAGAGCTTTCGCATTTACGGAGCTAAAGTTTTACCTAATCCACCACTGAGTTAAGAGACATCATCATCTGAGAACCTTCAGCTTTGCAATCCTCTTGCTCTTTACTTTTTATGCCCTTCAGTAAATTTAAATATGCTCACTCGCTCTGTGAGCTTCCATGAGTGCATGTGCAGCCAAAACACTCACACATGCACACACATTCACGCAAAAGCACACTCAAGGACATCAGTGCTTCCACATATACCAGCTCTTGTCCTGTTTTAAAATATTTAATTGGCGTTTTTGTATAAAAGCCCGAAGCACTTCATAAATAAATTTCCCTCAATTTGACACAAGGTTTTAAGAGGCTAGCGGAAGCTGACAGCCTAATAAACAAAACAAAGTGCGAACAGGCTAATTGCTGACTTTGTTTTTGAGAGTCAATAATGTGAAGACGCTCTAACAACTCCTCGTCTACGCCCCGTTTCCCCATTCTCCCGCGCCGCCTCTATCAGCCGTCCCCCGCTCCGCACACCCTGCTTCACTATCTCCCTCCGTCTCAAGCGGTGGAACGTGTTTGCCCTAATTGTCGACTTTATTACACGTTTCGCCGTCTTATTAACGTTGCCGCGACGTCAATCTCGACCCGAAGTCGGTTTCTTTTTCCACTCGACTTGGCATACTCGGGAGTGTCGGTAATAAAGCGTTTCTGCGTACCAGTCCTGATAGAGGGAGCGTGTAGCTTTTTAACATGTGCTCACTTTGAAAACAATAGCAGCCTTTTTTTTTTTTTTTTTTTTGGGGCATTTTGCATAATCTGAATATATTTTCTGGCTTGAGGTTTTGTTGAAAGTCAAGTTAATTGCCTCCTTTTTGTCTTGCTCATGAGTGAGACACAGAATGAATGCGCTTGTTCGTGTGTGTGTTTTTTTTTTTGTTTGTTTGTTTTTTTTAGAGCAGCACATACTAACAAATTATAATGAAGCTTCTATACCAGGGGTGTCAAACTCATTTTCATTTTGGGCCATGTCGAAAATCTGAATGTTCTTAAAGAGCCGATTGTGTCAGAATCTAATGATAAAAACCCAATAAACTTAAAATGTCAATAAACAGCTCTTTGCTTTAGCATTCAATAAGTGTTCCTTAAAATGAAATAATAATTGAATTTCTTGATTGTTTTTGTGTATTTTTGTAGTCAAAATCTTTCGAACTATTTGTAAGGATTTTTTACAACATTTGCACTAATGTAAGTCGTTAAATGTGACTTTTTACTAATCGCAGTGTTGATCACGGACTACAACTTGACATCAAGTAAGGCTGAGGCAGCAGTAGCAGTCACTTAAACACAATGTTTTTGGCCAATTTTGATTTAAAAAAAAAACAAAAAAAAAAACTGCAGTAAAATCTGAAAAAAGGTTGATTTTTTGTGTGTGTGAATTTTGCAGATTTGCAAAAAAAGTGAAGGCACTTATTGATGTAATTTGGAGTCTAGAGGGCCACATAAAAAGCTACGGCGGGCCGGATTTGGCCCCCAGGCCTTGAGTTTGACACGTCTTCTACCAGTTTTATCTGCTGCTCTG
>NW_015112654.1:536295-614422 GCF_001443285.1 Poecilia latipinna | reverse complement strand
AAATAAGTAGACGTTCAACCCCTACTGCTCTGGTTGTAGGTGTGTAAATGGTTAATATGAGCTACTTTGGACCAGTATGTGATAAAAATGTCTGAAGCAGACCTAAGAGTCACTCTTTCATGTTTTGTTCTCACGCAGGTGTCGTATTGTGATGAAGGTTGTGAAGTAGGTTGTGTATTCTGTCTGTCTCAGAACAACGCTGAGGAGCTGCGGGCCGAGCGTCTGCGCAGAGCCACGGAGAGGCTGCGGAGTCCTGTCGTCTTCAGCAAGGACTCTGCTGTGAGGAAGACTCAACTGAAGTCCTTCAGTCAGTATGTGGAGAACAGACCGGGTGAGGACAATATAACTCAGACACACCTCTGTAGTTAGCAAGGGAGGCCAGTGAACTTCCAGTTTAGTGTTGAAAACAAAATTTTCCATTAGTAAGTTGGTAATTTGGCGCCATACTCCAATTCTTTTGTTCAATGTTGTCTTTTACTTGACCAAGTCATTCATGACCTCTGAATCAGTCAAAGGTTAATTGTACTCAGTTGTATTAAGAGAACAAGAATGAATGTTTTTCCAGGATTGGACGAGACCAACTCTGCTCCCTCCTCTTGGAAATTGTTACAAGAAACTTATAGGTTGACTAAATTCATCTCGTTTAGTTGTTTAAATCTAAACAAAAAATTACTGAGGCTGATTCAATGACATGCAGCTGTTTTTTTTATTTATTTTTTTTTTTATAACTTGACATTTTCTTTTGACTGTGTATTTTTTGTATCATATTTGTTGCTGCCTCTTGGCAAGGACTCCCTTGAAAAAGAGGTTTTAATTCTGTTAAAATTAAGGTTAAATAAAAAAAAAAAACGTCCTATTTGCAGTTCTAGGGACACACAATATATCAGCACTAATATTGCTACCGGCCAATATTTGTTGTTTTTAAACACATCGGAATTGGTCCAATAAATAAAACTGGCCTATATCAAAAACCGATATTTATTTCCATCTTCTTGTCTTTATGTTTCTGGAGGAGGAGGTTGGTTATGTAGTATTTGCTTGGTCATGTGACAGTGACAGTCATCGCACCGTTTTCTGCTTTGGAACCATTAATACCACATGTTTGTGAAAAACAAACCAGTGAAACCATTGTATTTTTACTCTGGATTTTGAAACCAGACTACACCTCCAAGAAAATGTAAGTTTTACATTTAATGAAGGACAGAACTCTGGATATCCAATACAAGTGTTCCTGTAAAATATCAGTGTATATTTATTTATGCTAATATGGTTTTGGTTTGTTTGTTTTTTTGTTTTTTTTGTCTCCTTTCTTTCAGAAGTGAAGCGACAGAAATCCGTTCCTGAAGATTTAAAGAAGGCTGACGAGGACAGAGATTCACCAACAGAATTTGACCTTCACAGACCATTTGAAGAAGAGGTTTGTTTATTTAAAATCACTTCAAAAGCAAGAAATGAAGGATGTTTGGTTCACAATAAGTCACAAATCAGGAAATCTGTGAAGGCTGTTTTTTTTAATAAACTCTGGATTCTGTCACCAGTTATTGGTTAGATTTTCATGATGGTCTCAGAACAATTTGGAGAACATCAGGGTGTCTAAATACTCAAAATCTTTTCAGCTACCAGACTTTTTTTATTTTCTCATCATTAGCTGTTTGTTTTATGTGTCTGCAACTAACGATTATTTTAGTAATCGATTATTCTGACAATCAGATAAACTTGACACATTCTGTAGCTTTCTCATGTAACCATTTAAGCTTTTTTTTACACATTAGAAATAATCAAAAGATGCAAATATAATACAATTCCATTTTTTTAATAAGAAAATAAAAATGTACGTAGCATTCCGTTAGTGTGCGCTTAATCATTTGTAGCAAATGATGCATCTCCAGCTTAAAGAACCTTGTCTAGTAATATGTTGACTATTTATTGATTAATAAACAGATGCAGAACGTGTTTAGTAGAATTTTTACCAGGTGAATCATTTTAGTCCTGGTGTCTCATCTCGACACATTTCCTCCTGGTCTGTTCCTGCCACTCTTACATTTCCCACCTTGTCTTCAACTTCGTCACCTCTGAGTCTCTCACTTTTACCTCAGCCGTCCCCTCGTTACCACGGGGACATCTAAGTATTGATCTAACACACCGCCACCTTAATTATAACAGTGGTAGATATCAGCCGCTGTGTAGACGCGCGTGTGCGTGCGTGTTCACGTCCTTTAAGAATACACACATTGTCTTCTCAAACAGTGTTTATAAGAACACTATTATTTCATCGGCTGAGTGTTTGAGCATGTGGGCCACTAGAGACCACGAGGTGAATCCGTCTTCCCAAGCAGTCCTCTCCTACCCTCGACCCTCCACCTCGACCTCATCCAACCACACAAACACACACACACACACACACACACACACACACACACACGCGTGCGCAGCCCCCCTCCCGGTGCCCGGGCCCCAGGGTTAATGGGTGTTCAACCTTTCCATTATCCCGATCAGCCAAGAATTACCTGCTGAATGATGTTTGCATTAATATAATATATATGGTAATTTCCCTCCTCTTAATTACGGCTGGGCCGAGCGCGGCAAGGGGAGTGGGCTGATCATGTGTAAAATTGATTTGCCAAGGAAAAATATGGTGATAGAGCGAGAGCGCGCAGAAGGGGAGGCTGCAGGGAATCTTGAGCGCACATACACACACACGCGCGCACACACACTTGTACAAATGAGACGTGCACAGAGCTACATGAATGCACTCTCGCATGCTGGTAAGAGTACAGGGAAAAATGCTGGCCTGGGTGGAATGAAGGGGAGGGAAAAAAAAAACTTTTTCTCCTGCTCACTAGTTCTCCTTCCCATTAAGAAAAACGAAGTGCATCAGCAATAAAAATGGAGATATTTTTCGGATGCATCCTCAGTGGTTAAATTTGAATAAACATTTTCCTCATTCAGAGGGAGTCTGTCTGAAGAATAGCAAACAGCCAGGAGACAGAGGTGAAGAGGGGTCACAAATGGAGAGTCTATTAAGCACCTATGCTTATAGAATGATGGGGTTGTGTATTTGTGTGTGTGTGTGTGTGTGTGTGTGTGTGTGTGTGTGTGTGTGTGTCAACGTTGAGCGGAGTTGGTGTCGGGATGTTTGAGAAATTGGAAAGACTTTGCTGAAGTGGAAGAGCGTGTTTGAGGGATTAAGCAGAACCTGAATCAAAGGTTTAATTTAATAAACTTGGAGAAGTGAGCCGCAGGTGGATTGAGTCTAAACTGCAAAACATAAACAAGTCTGCTCACTAATATACTATAATAAACGTATCCTTTATTGTCCCATGGAGGGGAAATTTAGGTGCAGCAGCAGCATGTAGGTTCAGAGAAAGATAAAGTATTAAAAATATATAAAAACAAACAAATTAATAACAACACACTATACATTAAGGACAAGATTGCAACAGTCCCTACGGGATGTTGCTGTGTTTTTTTGTGTTTATTTTTGCCATAGCTTATAGTCTTATACAAAAGTTGAAATTACTGCGCACACCCTTCTCAAAAGAAATGGATTGTAGCATATTATATTAAAACTTCTAGTGTATGTAGGTACAAATAACATGTTCAAGTTATTATTAGTTACCCTGAATATAAACAAAATCATGTCCTCAGAATTTGTCAGAGCCAAAGAAGAATTATATATTGATCATTCTAGTTGACATGAAATGCATACATATGAACATCTGCAGAAATAAAAGACAAATGTTATTGTTTATGGTCACAAGCATTTATCCTTCAAGTTTGGAACAGTGGAGAGATGCATTGAAACAGGAAGTTAAATTAAAAGGGGCCCAAAGGGACTCGTCAGAATTGGTCAGGAAAGACGGAAATACAGAAAACGTTGAGATGATTGGTCAGAGAGACACATGAATTAGCAGTTAATAATTGTAATTCCAACCTCTTGGAGGGACTGATTATAACTTAAACACATTGATCAAATATAGCAAACTCTAAAAAAATGAAAATATAAAGCTATGGTTATAGAGTCTAACAGCTGCTGGGAGGAAGGATCTGCGTTGATGCTCCTTTCTGCACCAAGGATGCAGCAGTCTGTCAGTGAAGGAGATCTGCAGTCCAGGAACAGTTTTCTGCTTGGGATGAGAGACGTTGTCAAACAGTGATGTAATTTTAGTCCTTCTGTCTCCCACCACCTGAACTGGGTCTAACTTGATGTATATTTTTAGTTATTTTTAATACTTTGCTAATGCTCAAAGTACGTTTGCTCAAAGTTCAGTGTAATAGATGTCAACATCACAATATTCAGCATTAGAATCTTGACTGTTTTTCTACCATGCAGCCATAAAAATCCATATATTATGCCACAGAAGAACCTAAATGGACAAATTTAACTAACTTAGGTTTTGGATATAAAGTAAGTCAAGATGTTAAACTCCCTGTAATTTTTAATAATTCTGCCTCCGTGTACAGGTGTTGCTTCTGAAGTGATTATTCCTTTACTTAGGTCTTTGTTGTGTGTTTCTCATTGAAGTTCAATAGTCAGTTAAACACACTGGGCATTCTTGAAGCGTTCTGATTGACTTCAAACCTCATATTTTCTGTGCATTTTTCCTATTTGTCACACAGTACACAATTTTTAAATGAATGTTTGCTGCTTCACTTTCCAAATGAATAAACTGTCAGCTTTAAATTGTACTTTTGGCTAAATATGTTTTCATTTTTCTTTTACATTATTTGTTGGCCCAAATGACTAGCTAGTTCTGATGAGTTTCTCAAAAGCATGCCTTTATACTTAAGGGGGAAAAACCTGGTTTGAAAGTTTGATGTGAACAAAAAGTTGGTGTAATGTTGATTTAAAAGAGATCTGCAGATTGTCATGAAGTACTGAAAAATCAATGTTTTTGTTTTCTTTTTTGAGATGCATCAAAACCACATAAGACTGACATAACAGATCTCAGAAACATGGAGTCTTCATGAATGTTTATAACTGTTTTAAAGAAGTGTAAAATAATGGCACTTTTAATGCAAAACCACATTAAAGTGTAATTTTGAGACTTCATAAGGATAATATTATCATTCTTATGCACACACCTTCATATAAAGTGTTACCAGTAAAACTTTATTGAAAATCAGTGAAACTTTAAATGGACCTCAAAAGAACATTTACATATCTGCATCAGCCAGAAAAAGTCTAACATAGATGAATAATAAAGTTGACCACTGGGATAGGAAACGTTGAGAAATTAATAAAAAACGCAGCCGTTGTTTTTTGTGTGTGCGTGCGTGCGCGCGCGCACGTGTGTGTTTGTGTGAAGTTTTCTTGGTGAAATATGTTTTTCAAGTGCACTGATTTTCTGTTTTTTTAAAGCAATTTTACCCTCTCCTCTCTGCCTTTATTTCCCTCCAACTCTTCCTTCATCCTCATCACTTCCATTATTCCCTCTGTTTCTCTCCTCGGCCTCGTTCTGCTTTTATTCCCCCCCCCCCTCTCTTTTTTTTTTCCTCCTCCTCCCCTCTGTCTAATGCCAACTCTCACTACTCCTCCTTCTCTCTCTCATAACTATTCTTTCGCGCTCTGCCTCGCTCTCGCTCTCTCCCGGTCGACAGAAGGCGTTCAAAGACACCAGTCAGTATGTGGTTGGGGAGCTGTCTGCGCTGGAGAGCGAGCAGAGGCACATAGACGCCCGAGCAGCTCGCGTGGAGAAGAGGCTGCGCTATCTCATGGACACAGGTACCCCAAGCCCAATTACACTGGAAAAACTGTTTTGGCAAATTGAGCGTACACACACGCACGCACACATTTATGTACACTCGGAGAGTTTGTGTGTTTGTGACGGAGGGAATCTTTGAAGCTCCCCCTCCGCCCCCCCGCCCCAATCCCCTGAATTCCCTCCCCCCCGCCCCCTTGGATGAATGTTGTGCGACGTAGTGCTGGGTGGATATGAAAGGAGGGGTGAGGGAGGAGACGGGAGGGTTGGGGGAGGGAACGAGGGGAGTGTGTCTCGGGGATGGGAGAAGAAGGGAGACCTCTCTGGGCCGGGGTGATAAGGGAGCCCTTCATGGGGGAAACGATAACTGGGTGCGATAGCCGAAGTCTGCGCCGCCGCCGTTTGCCAGCCGCGGCCCCAGCCAGCCTCCCCAACTATTGAACAGTTGCGCTCAGCCATGCACAGCTACACACACACACACACACACCCCCAGTACATATCTGGCCTTCATTGATATGCTGTATAAGGAAAGACGGGGGTGAGTTAAAGGGAGAGGCAAAGAAATGGCAAAGAGAGAGAACAACACGAGCCACCGACACAGTTCACAAACCTGCGACGCAAAACGCTCATGCGCCCCATAAACGTGGTGTGGCGTACAGAGCCAGATTCGGAAGGTTTTTTTTTTTTTTTTTTTTTTTAAGGTTCGGGGCCCCCTGAGTAAAGCCTTGTTAAGACATGAGACACTACACCGAGCCAGAAAAAAAAAAAAGAAAAGAAAAAGACGGAGGGGCCTCGGTTCTGTCAAGTTCCCAACTGAAATTGGAGAAGCGCTCCCTCCCATTGGTAACGATAATCGTCCCGTTTCTCACCCAGGAATGCTCCAGGGCAGGGGGAGAACGTGAAATTTTTTTTTGATATTTGCGAATGTTTTGAAAGTGTAGTGATTTAACAGTAACTCTTGTGCTTTTCTTGACACATCGGTGGCGGATTTAACCCCGAAAATCCTGGAGGAAAAAAAAGAAACAGGGCTAGGGCATAAGAAAGAGCTTTTAGAAATGGAAACCGGGTTGCTGAGATTTGTGCTCGCCTTCTCCATCCCATTTGGGTGCTGATATTGAGGCTATCTTGTTGCCGTTTGTTGTGTTTGCTTTCCTCCTTTTCGCCTCCCTCCCCTTCCTCTGTGCCCTCTCTCCCTGTCGGAGCGCACGCCATTGTGTCAATCTGAAGGGCTGTTTTCCTTCTTCTTCTTCCCCAACTGTTAAAGCAGCCACAGGCCAGCGAGTAGCCAGGTTATTTACTTTCAAACACCATAAAGAAATGTATATATGAGATACACACCTATAGTCCCCTCCTGAAAATGTGATTTACTAGAAAGAGATGAGTCGAATACAGAAAGGTGAGGAGGAAATAATAAAAAGGAAATCATATCGAGAAATTCTCCTCGGCTTCCTTGTTACGGTGTAACACAGTGATATATGTGCTTTTGCTTAGCAACAGAACCAACCTGTGTTCAGTTATCTTCTTCATTCTTTATAAACTGTCCCCAACCTTCAAGCTTTTTCACATCAGTTTTCTTTGTATTTTACGTGACTGATGAGGTGCACCAATCAGTTGGCGCACATTTCCCTAATTTACTGGAAGAGGCGATTGGCCAAAACCAAGCTTTTCTACCTCCGCATAGGTTTAGCCACTGTATGCCCACCAGGTCACGCCCGCTTGTGTATGGTTAGCAATAGATAGTCACTCCATTATTGACAAGTTAGTAACTTTGTTGCTATGTTTAACGACTCTTAACACAAAAATATCCGGCAGATCAGGCTTTTTAAAGATTGTCGATCAGCCAAAAAACTGCAATTGGTACACTTGTGGTGAAGGAACAATGGCAATTTCAAAAAGCCATTGTTCCTTGTGAAACTTGTGTGTTAGGCTTGTATATAACTTCATTTTATCCCTGGCTCAGGTGGTAGGACCTGTTTACTGGACATTTGCCTCCACAAATCTGGCGTTTATGGAAGAGTTTCGGAAATAATAATAATAATAATTACCTTTGTTTAATCATTTTTTTCCTGCTGAGATCAAAAGATCTGTTTTCCAAGAGAGAGACCTGGAGAAGAATGGCAGCATACAAAAGAAAAGAAACAATACTCAGTCACAACACAATCACAATAAAACTTAAACAAATGACTTACATAAGACAACTTAAATGTAATGGTCTTAAAGACATTCAGAGATTCTAGTTCTACTACTAGTTTGGAAGCAGATAGAAGCCTTGTGCCGTTAGAGCTGAACTTCTAGTCTATATCTACAATGCAGTTTGTTGCTGACAACTAACTCTCCACGCCCTGCTCTCCCATCCCTGTATGAAACATAGTGGTAGTAATATCATGCTGAGGGAATGCTTTGTTTTTCCACTGGAAAGATGAATGGGTGAACATTTTAGTCAGTAGATGTTTAAAGGTGGTGGAGAGCTATCCTAAAAGACATGCTGACTAAAACACACAGCACATTGTTTTAGATTATTTGTTAAAAGTTGGTCAATCATGTATCTTTTTGCTTTGAGTTCTCAATTTCACACTAAGATATGTTATGTATCCTGTAAAATCCTAATCAAATACACTAAACTTTTTGCGGTTTTAGCAGGAATACTTTTTCATAATTATGTTTGATTGTAGGTGAGAAATCGTAGGCTATAACACAACCTGACTGTAGTTCAGCATTTCTTTAAATCAACCTTTATTTACGTTTGTGTGTTAAAGTTTTTCCAAGAAAAAATGAGTACATTTAATGTTTTTGCAATTTTGATATTTACATAAATAGAAATGAAGTTATTTTATTTCTGTTTGGTTTTTGGGAGGGAAACTGGTTTGGAGAACCAGTTATTGGTGTTTCTGTTGCTACTTGTAGGTACTTGACGGCTCGGAACAGCAGCTTCATTCTGCTTGTAAAGTTTAAAACATTTTGTCTCCTGCTAGTCCGTACTTATTCACTTGTGTGACCCAACGCCTAGACGTGAAATCGGCTCCTTTGTGTCATCAGCTGCCAACGCTGATCAGGTGTCTCTGACCACAGTAACCCAAAACTAAATTACACATATCCTCTTCTGTACTCTGAATAATATAAATCCCAACCGCTTGAAGACAAAGTACTTCTTGATACTGCTCTCTTGAACCCTGTGAAATAAAAAAAGAGGCATTTTTTTGTTCTTTTTTTAACACTAATGTAACCGTATTTATCTATTTTATCCCCAAGTAATTGACTGGACATGGACACTTCCTTTTACTCAACTCTGTTTTACTCAGGATCCCCAGTTATATATTTAAAACCTTCTTCAAAAAAAATCTTGTAGGCTTATATTGAGTTAATAATAAAACTATTTTCCCTAACTAATGAAGTAAGCAAAAAAAAAAAAAGGGAGAAAAACTTAGAAAGAGAAATACAATTTCTCACAACAGCGTTGAGTAAAAATGGAGTTAAAAAATAATGAACAACTCAACTAAACGTCCACGGTGGGGCTTACTACCCCACACTGAGACTTAATGAGTCTCAGCTCCTGATCATTTATATAAAGATGTAACAACTACTAGAGATGTAGAGCTGTTAGATGTGTAATTCTGATAAACAGTATAAAAATTGTGTGCGATGAATATTGTTTAAATTCATGATTATCCATCTTGTTACAGTTTTGTTAAAAATGTAATTCCAAAACCTGCAAAAAAAAGTATTAAAAGCAGAAGTGACATTATTATTACAATTATTATTATTATTCACTCATGTCAGACATTTTTCCAACACAGTGAATGTTTTCTGTATTACTTTATATCAGTCTTAGATTTAGTTTTTTCACCAAATAAAGTGAAAGAAAAGAACATTTGCTAATTTTGCCGCAGTAATAAATGACTCAAAACAAGCTATATTTCTGCAAAGGATTGTTCTTGCTATTTTAAATGTTTACAAGTCAAACAAATGTTCTAAAATAAATGAACAAATATTTAGCTGCCTAATTCCTGGCTTCCGACACAAAGTGAACCCAACATTAAAATAATTTCCTGTATTTTCTAACAAATTTTACCTTACCTAGTTTAAGTTTATTTACGTTTTTATGAGCAGAGAAACTATTATTTTTAACTTTAACATTATTTTAAGTTCAAAGAACATTCAGATTTTTCTTAAAGCTTTTATTATGAAGATTTGTGAGAAGTTCTGTCTCGGTTCATTTGCTTTGAATAAAGTCGTCAAACTTCTTCAACTATTGGATTTTGTGTCATTTAAGTTTTTCCTTATAACTACACGCAGATCCTGTTTGTCCCAGAAGTCTGACTATTTCATAACAAATGATTCAGGAAAATCAAACCGGTTAAGAGAACGCCACATCTGGGTAAAAGTGGAATGAGCATTCTGTGGTGACTGTGGCTCATTGGGTAGCATAAGCTTCCTGCTTGTTCAAAAGATTTGGATTACTTGACACAACGCAGTGTGAAAGAGAACTGCAGTAGCTGAAAATGTAACAAATGTTGCAACTTTGGTACCCAGTCAAACTGAGACTACCAGTGTTATGTCAGATCAGCATACGCTGTCAGAATAGCATGCAGTGAATATGCATGCGTCCGCGTTAAGAGGTCCGTGACATTTAGAGGACCTGCCAGGTCAGCATATGTGACGAGTTATGACAAAAATGAGTGAATAAATTGTTTTTAATGACAGTTAGATGGCTGTACATGCATTGTTGTTTGAAAGTGTATTTAAAGCAGGGTCTAGTTGCAGCTGCAATCAAATGTATAAAACACGCCTCCCTGTTCATTGATGTTGGTGTGACTGGTTAACTGCTAAGACAGGATGTCATACAGTTGTTAACAAAGTGTATAACGATCTAACTTCTACGTTACGGTGTCATGTTGCTGATTTAAATAAAAGCATATGGTGATCACAGCGTACTGTCTGACAGATGCAGCCGTCAGTTTGTGCTGCGCGTGTAGCGATTTAGCAACGTATGCTGATCTGGCAGAACACTGAAATGTCAGGTGTGTAAACACCATAAAATGCTTTGAGTGGTCGGTATGACTGGAAAAGCACTAGATAAGTTAAATTCATTTACTATTTAAATTTTGCAGTTGAGTAACATAATTTAATTTAATGTAAAATGGTAATACCACCATTATCAGGGTAAACATTAAAGCCAGGAACAGTTTCATCCCTGTTCTTAGCTAGAGGTTAGCCTAGTTGGATTTAGATCTGGAGGTGTTGGATGGTAGGAGAGCCGTCCTACCAGCTCAGATGTGCAGAGTAATCGCTGCAGCGCACGCGATCACATGATTCAGCCTTCTCAAAGCGAGTTTGTGTGACCTCGGTGTGCAGCGTTGCCGTGGCGGTGCACCGCACTCCAGGACCAGTGAGCAGATGCGAACGGACAAGACGGGCTGACCCGTGAACAATTTGCTCATCTCTCCGCTCCAGCAGTGGGGGGAAAACTTGAAGAGGGGGGGAAAAGATCCGTGGCGAAAGGCGCGCCACTGCCTCACATTCCGCCTCTCTTTGATATCACATGTCTTTGCTTTGTCATTCACTCCATTTTTTTTCTCTCTAATCAAAGACTTGCTTCTTCTTTGTTGCGTTTTTCGTTTCTTTTCATCCTTGTGAAATCTCAGTTTTCTCCCACCCTTCCTTCCTCCCTCCTCTCCTCCTCTCCCTCGGTTCGGGCACGGCGCAGCTTTCCGCAGCATTTTCTATTACGCGGCGGCCCTCCCCAGATGAGTCCAAAGTAATTGGGGTGGTTAATTTATTTACTCAGAGGCAGTTCACAGCACATTAAATAATAGAGATAATTGAACAAGAATTGTCAAGTGTCTTCTGATATCAGACACATTACAGGAGGGAGTGTGCATAAAACTCCATTTCTATGCCCCCATTGTTTATGGTAATTAAGTACACAGATTTATTCCTTGGTCGCCTTCCAAGCTTATGGCAAGCGGCATTGTTGTCTTCTATTAATATGTAATCAGTAAATAGTTTAATTTTCTAATCTGCGGTTGGAGAATTCACTTTCTAACAACTCTTAATTACTGCTGGGCTCTAATGAGTCTCGCCGTGCCGCTGCAGCCAGCCAATCAGGAAGCCCGGCTCTGGGTCGGGGGGGAATTTGAATTGCTGCAACCCTTCCCCAGCCTCCACCTCCTCCCCCTCGACTAATGAACTTGTTATTCTTACACCTCTGGGAGCGCTGTCCTTCACACATCCAACACTAGGAGAACGTTTCACCTCTTCCAGCAAACCAGATATTAATAGTAGAAGAAAGCTGAGCAGAATTCTTATAAATATTTACTGTTGCATTCCTGTAAAGCTAGCTTTATTTTAAGGATGTGGCTAACATAGGCTAACTAGGTAGGACTTATATACTGTAGTGGTGTTTTGACTAATATTGTCACCTTTTTAATAAAAAAAACCTTGTTGAATTGGAATACAGATGAGTTATTAGTATGAGGAAGCTTTTAAAGCACCATTGCAGAAATTTCCTGACCCCTGTTGAATATATCAACAACCCCCCTAACTGGCCCCCACACTATTTACACACACCTCCTGTTTCAAATAGCTATATAAGCAGCAACAATGGACGCAATTATCCAAATAATGCCACTTAGCTGCAGCGCAAAAGCTGCCCCTCACCTACTGTGCATTTGATAAGAGATAAACAAGCAGAGAGAGGGGAGAGAATGACTTTTAGCTCTGCCAGATTAACATACGTTTAAAAAAAAAAAAAAAATCGCACTCGAAGCCGATAAGATTGACGCGGGGGTTTTGTGGCACGCGCTCCCTTTAATCTGCCTTTGTGTCTGCAAGTCGGCGAGAGGAAAATGGCACAAGGAGGAATCCAGCAAGAGCTTAATGCACCCTTTTTTTTTTAGATGTTAGGCATATCGCGCTCCGAATCACAGGGAAGGATGGAGCAGACCGTTGACGGCTTCACAGCCGAGAGGAACCGGTTTTATTTAAATGGGAGGTGTGGGTTCAGTGACGTGAGAACCCTAAGCATCAGCCAGCGACTCTAAAGCTCACTTATCCAAAACACCCAGGACTGGCCCAAAGGCACAGGAGGCCCCGGGTGGAGCTTCACATGGGCACCCAGCTCTGCTTTTCTCCACCAGCTGAAACTGTAATGGTTGGAACAGCAGCTGACTGCATTAAAACCTGAATTACATTGATTACAAATTCTTGACAAGCATAAAATTATTTTTGCATTATTTATTGAATTAATCAGACACTAATTTGTTTATATATTTAATCTTTTTTAAAAGATTAATTTCTATTGTACTTATTTAAGAAACACAAATTATAATTAAAATCCTTGATTTTTAAAATTATTTTATTATTTTTTTGGGTACGAGTATATTTCTAAAACATTCCTGTGGGAATTTATTCTTTTTAGAACAGCAGAGATACGGCAAGCCAACCACAAGGATTACTTATACCTTGATCTGAGCCTACAGACACTTGTTACACTGAAAAAACACAGTCTCACAAAGTTTCAAGTGAAAAATCTGATTAGATTTAAAATAAGGCAAAACTTTCAGCAAGATATGGAAACTCGAATTAAGTCAATAAGTCTTTAATAAGCTAACGAAGCTATAGTTCCACTGGCTCAACTAGCTAGGGAATTACCACTAGTCTAGAAACTAGACCAGAAATACTTGGTAAGATTTTGTTTTTCCAGTGTAGAAAACCATCATTTACTTGGATTTCTCATAATGTTTCTTAATCAGGATTCTTATTCCACCGTAGGTCACATGAGCATCTCCTTTTTGCGTTTATCTTATGTTTGCTACACAAACAGCCCACACAGCTTTGACTGTATTATCTGCAGCAGTTCCTTCACAAACGTAATGCTGAAGAAGAAGCTTAACATTAATTATTGCAACTGTGGGCAGATTACATCCACGGCCGCCTTGTAAGCACCGGCGGACTCGTCTTGACCTCCTATATGAGAGCTTAAAGACACAAGAATGGCATTTTACCAACTTTAATGGGATAACCAGTCTAATCTCTTAGCTTTGAGAGAAGTAGTGGTGTTTGGGCTATAATACCCTTTGCAGTTCATAGAGCGAAAGATGCAGGGAAGCGAGGTTGTTGCCATCTGCGCTATTCAGCATTTGCTTCCTTTCTCAGTCATGTTTTTCACATATTTACATTAACAATCAGAACCCTTCCGTTCAAAAAACAAGATGAATATCATTAACTACTTTACGAGAAACACGGGCTTTGCTGAGGGCTTTTTTTTTTTGTCTGCTACGTGAAATTTGATTGCTCAGCAGTGAGATTGAGACTGTTGTTTATCGATAATCACGAAGCCAATTTGTAAGCTTAAGCCCATGGCAACTGAGATAGGAGCAGGTAGGAAGATGATGTGTTCCCTCGGTCATTTTCTCCTTGTCGTTGGGGTTCCAGAAAAGAGCACTTGCTTCCCGTCCAGAGAGAGTTTTGAATGTGTTTGTGGTCATCCTGGATTCCCTTCAGGACCAAACTCGCCGTTCTTTCCCGATAGGGACAAAAGGAAATCTGAGGATCACTCCTTTAAAACCTATTGCATTTTTTCTTGCCTTTGAGGTGACAAAACAAAGGATTTGAGCTGTTTTGTTTTGTTTTGTGTGTGCATGCACGACTTCAAGGGTTCAGCTGGGTCAGAACACAGATTAACACCCTCTCCCCTTGCACACTCATATACACTTTCATTCCCTGCTCCCGCCCTTAATCTCCTCGGCCATTTGAATGTTTGAGCAGCAAAACAATTTAATTAGTCGACTTGTGCAGAGGCGAGCCATGTGGAGCCCTCCTAACACCTTCTGGCCCCTTCAGCCCAGCGACGCGACCCTTGCTCCCAGATGTGCGCAGCTTCTTTTTTTTCTCCCCTCTTCCTTCTTTTCTTCTGCTCGGTGTCAGCCTTTCATACATTCTTTAACAGTGGGGATGAAAGGGGGATTTTTAGGAAGATTAGGGAATGGGATCTTCTAGGCATTGTCTGAGAATCTTCAGATAAAATGAGTGGGGTGGATGGAGTCAACGGGAGGCAGGCAGGGAGTTTGTTAGGACGAAGGGACCTGCAGCAGCCAACCTAACGCTCACTAAAGTAGGATATAACTTGTTTTTCCTGTCATACTGTCTTCATTTTCCGTGTTATGGTTGTCTCTTTCTCTTGAACTCAGACTACTTTTTTTCTGTTTTGCTGTTCTTTTATAATTTTTAAGCCTAGTAAAGCCCCATTCAAAGTTGCACTCACGGGGCCAGGCTCCCCGTCCTTCCTCAGGCAACCGGCGATGGTGCCGATTAACATTTTGAGCCGAGGGGCGAGCAAATGGGGATAGAGGAGGTGGGGA
Source organism: Poecilia latipinna (assembly GCF_001443285.1). Lineage (NCBI taxonomy): Eukaryota > Metazoa > Chordata > Actinopteri > Cyprinodontiformes > Poeciliidae > Poecilia > Poecilia latipinna. Next base: position 599,361 of record NW_015112654.1, on the reverse strand, counting down.
GGGTTGCTGGAAACAAGTGGGAGATGGACAATGGCCGCTTATGATAATCTGTTCTTTATTGGAGCATCCCACCAATGCTTTCATCAGCCGCCCCTCTGCTCGAGACCCCGTGCAGCAGCCGGACCAAACACTGCCGCGAGCTGCCAAACACATCGTCACTGAGATGCAGTTGCTGAAACGCACACATCACGTCCACGGAGCCGTTGAGCTGCACACGGTTTACATCCAGGCAAAACTAAATCACAAGCTGCGTTTCCACCACAAATGTGCACAAAGTCGAAAAAACTAAGTTTTAATGAAATAAGAAATGCAATTAAAATCACATGAATACATTTGTTCACGAGATAAAAATGTGAAAAAAACATGCTGTGACATCATCCGCCTACTGTTTCCTGCCGTCGTCTTCGTCTCTTCCCCCTGTGGCAACATCTGGTTGTTGATCATGTGACTTGTGATCCAAACAGCTGTTCTGTGTAATACATCAATTTCAGTACAGCTGAAAAAAACCACCTCATTCTAGTGCAAGAATTTTTTATCGAAAAATTTAGTTTTTTAAATTGGCATTTCAGTTAAGCAAATTTATTTTTGTAATTTCAAGTTATGCAATTATATGACAACAGCTATGTCATTTTGTATGTGTAACATGGCACACGTATTACACACATCCAGTTATATATTCATGTGGTTTTCCTGAGGTATAACAGATTTTCTTTATTTGCTCTTCAACTTATTTTTTTTTTTTTGTGCGCTGACAGCTAAACATCATCTGTACTCCACCTTGTTGTACATTAATGTCAACAAAATGACAACAAAAACATTTGGGGTGCACCGACTGCATTCTTCTCTCCGGTCACAAGCTTTAAAAAGCCTGACAAAAAAATTAAGATTTTGGCTCATACCAATTTTTTTTTTTAGTATGTGCGCTGCATGTTTAACGACTTATCACGTCAACAAACCTATTCACGTGCGACTTCAGTTGCAATTCTTATTTAATGGAAACACCGCAGTTTGAAATGGTGTTTTTCCAACATTTGCGGACGGGAGGCGACGTTTTGTGAACATTTTTAATGGAAATGCCGCTTCTGTTATAAAAATACTAAATGAACAGTTAACAATCATTACAACAAAATTCATTATTTATTTTGACATTGTCTTAGATTAAAAACAATTCTATTACAATATGGTGCACTTCAATATAAGACAAGAAAGTGCAATGTAATCAGTTTTGCAAAATTAATCAATGTAATTCTGTATGTTTGTGTTTTCTTTATAGATAGCTTTGTCCTTCAGGTTGCTGGATATTACTGACTTGTCATGATCCAGCTTTGCAACTTTGAGCTGTTTATTTATTTATTTTTTTTCCCCAAATTTGATCATCAGAAATCAAACTGTCTTACAGAGTCATCCATAATTTTTGCCTAATTATGTGTTTTCTATCCACCTACTTAATTTACAAACTGTAGTCTGAGTACATAATTGAATTTGAACCTTGCAGTCAATTAATCAAGCCTTTCTCATGGTAACAGATGTGGTGGTACTCAACAATACAGGTTAATGACAGAGGTTTGGCCAGTAATTACACCATTCACGTGCTAACACAGCTGCTCGCCTTGCTACCGTTGTCATCACACCCCCACCCCCACCCCCACCCCACACACACACACGCACGCATACGCATTCTGTCCCATTTCCCATTGTAATGAGCACTCGGGGCTACAAATACCAACAGCTGTCCTTCCCATTGCATTTCCATTTAAATGTCTATTTAAACAGAGCAATTTTGCATCTGTGTATTGAATCAAAGCTCAAGCCGAGGCCCAGAGGCTTTAACCGCCTGGTGTTGGTGTCGGTTGTAATGTAATGCCTTTTTCCGCACTGAAAGGGGATTTATGCGTCACATTTACAAACACACTGGGGACAATGGGGCAAAAAAGGAACACAAACGGATAGAAAATGTTTAAAACTTTGCAGTTAACAACTTTCAAACAGGTGCGTGTGTTTTAGCCTAAATTATGTAATCGTTTGAAAGGAACCTAAACTAATTTATGAGAGTATGGAGAGCAAGAGAGAGAGAGAGAGGCAGGATTTAGATAGAAGTGGTGGAGACGAGGGAGGGGAAGCCGCCGAATCTCAGCTCAGAGATGAGAGGAGGATGACTAATGTTGTTAGCAGAGCCATTACTGGTCTGCAGATTAATTCATTAAGTAAATTTATCGTTTCACCTCCCCTCGGCCTCTTGTCACAAGGCGTGTAATATGACACCTCTCAAATTTGTTCTAACATCTACCCCAGGGGTGGGCATTGAGTACTCCCCCTCCACCCTCCTCCACCCCACCCCACTCCCCGCACCCCCACACACACACACCCTCCTCCGTCTCTTTGCTAATAAGGTGGGAGGAGTAATTCAAGCTAAAATGACTGCATCTGTCTGTCAGCAGGCTGAGGAAGGGGGAGTCCTCCAGCTCACAAAGTTTTTCATTCAGAAATTTCTCTTTAATCATAAAACATACAGTAAGTAGACTACTGCACTTACTTTCTCAGTATGACAGTGCAAGAAGTACAAATATTACCAAGTAATTATGGTCAATTTTCTAGAGCAAATGTCTCACTACACTTGAAATAAGACAAAACTGACTTACATGTAACTTTAAAGCAAGATATAGGAGCTTGTTTTGAGCCAATAATTCCTTAATATTGATGAAAAGTACTAGACATTTTCCCTGTGTTATGAATTAAATAACCTACCGGTAATACTGGTACTTTTTCATCAGTATTTAGGAACTATTGATTTACAACAAACTGCTGTATCTTCACGAAAAGTTTCTTGTAAAGTAACTTGTCTTATTTCAAACATACTAAGATATTTAGACTAGAAAGTAGACCAGAAAATTTAAGAGTTGTATTTTTTGCAGTGTAAATATATTGTTTTACTCTTTTTTTGCTAAGTCTGTTTTGTAAAGTTTTGTCTGAGGAAAGCTCTGTTAGTATCTGATCTTAGCTGTAATGTGGGCTTGGTGTGTATTCTGCAGGAGGCGATGCTTTGGCTCAGATCAGAATCCCCCACAGATTTCTACTTGTTGTGTTTGTCAAGCTGTCCCAATTAACACTGTCAACAGGTACCAAGATTTACACTAGCACTAAATCATCTCATGTTTCTCCTCCCCTCTAAGCTCCCCAAATAGTTCACACCTCGGCCTCTCAGAGAGCTAAACCCGCCTGGCTTAACCTGCAGGCCTCAGCTTATTCCATCTGCCGGTTTCAGCTGCGAGCGCTCTGTTTTTACTTCTGTGGACTGATGTGACTGAGGATGAAAACCAAAGAGCCCGAAGGCGGCACTGCAGAAAGGCATGCTTGCTAAATAAGTAATAGGCAATTTTAAGATAAAACTTTTCTTTTTTTTTGTTTTTTATGACGTTCTCTGTCAGAAGAACAGCTGAGTATATTCTGAAGATGTTTTGTTTTAGCTTCTGTTTTTTTTTTACATTTGAATTTCTTTCATTTACAGATGTGAGCATTTTGTTCGCAAGACAATTTAGTTGATTGAGATTATTTCCAAACTTTTTAGAAACATGCTTCTTGATTCATTATAAGAAGTAGATCTGCACAGTTGAGAGTAGGGGACAAAAATATTTGTTTTTCAGAATCAATTCCTAACTCCGTTGTTTAAAATACCATCCATCCACATCCATCCATCTTCATCCATCTATCATTGCAACTGTCCATCCATCTTCATCCATCCATCCCTCTATTTTTCTATTCTTCTTTCCATCCTTCCATCCATCCATCCATCCATCCATCCATCCATCTATCCATCCATCCATCAATCCACTCATTCACCTGTTCATCCATCTATCCAGCCAACTACCATCCATTTATCCATTATCCATGTTTGATATGTAAGGACATTGGAGTCTCAAGAAGCATCAAATTTTCTCATAAACATTGTGCAGTAACTACATGACTATCTGAACCCCTCGCACCCCTTTTTCCAGGAAGTGTGTTGTGGTGACTCACCCCCTCCTCCCCATCACCGTCCATGTTCTCCTCAAAGCTCCGCCACTTTCAAGCAAAGCAGTCAGAAGAGAAAACAAGCCCAGTGCCTAACAAATACATGAAGCATTGCTTTAACTAAATCCCACAGATAATGGCTTCTGTGTCAGAGACTAAAGATAGCAGGAGGGGTGACGAATGGCGAACGGGGTGATGCGGGGGGAGGGGGGGATTACTCTCGTGTTTTGCATCAGTTGCTTTCTGCTGGGTGGCCCCACTTGTCAAAAAAAAAAAAAGGAGGGAGAAGAAACGGATGAAAAAAGAGGAGAGAAAAGCATTTAATGTGGCACATTGAGAAGAGGAGGGCTCTTAATGCCATCAAAGCAAGGGGGGAAATCAGCCATTAATTTATTCTGGCCCTCACACACACGAAGACCGCCAGGCAAACGCATACACCATCTACACACTGTTTGCTACAGCTGTGGATCAGTTCAGTAACATCTGGGGCTGGGACAAAATGTTTGAGTCCTTTCTGTTTCTCCGTGCGTGTGTGTACGTTAGGGGTTTGTGTGTGGAGCGAATTATAGTCGTGACAAGCAGAGAAATTTTCCCTCTAAGATACAGGAGGAGGAGCAGATGACTACGCTATTCACTGGCTGATAAGAACTGATGGAGAGGTTAATAAGCTACACGCCCAGGTCATCACAGGCTTTTTACCGGGCTACAGAGAAAAGACGACGATGATGAGGAGAATCGGGAATTTGTTGGGGGCCTGTGGGGTGGCCAGGTGGTACAGTGAGGCGAGGGGGGGTTCACCTCTCCAATATCTGTGTGGGTTTTTTTTCCCAGACTTTCAAAAGTCTGGCAAACTTCTTTCAGCTAAACTCAATTACTATTTATTAGCATCCTCTCATCAGGCAGCAGTTTGTTTTATATGGATGCAAATACCTCAGCCGGACTTTGATGCTACCTTTGTGAATCAGAGCAAAAATTGTTTTTTACTACCTTCCTAGGTAGGACAGTAGATCTAGAGCAGGGTGATCTATCAATTTTATCGATTTATCATAGTTTTGCTCTTTGAAGGTTTCATTTTTTGAAAATCTGGATTTTTTTTTTCCTTTACTTTCACCAATCCTCTCTTTGAGCCTCCATAGTTAAGAGTGACATCAGCACGCCATCTTGTTTGATAGGTTTGATTTACAGCTTCTACTTAATTGGACTTTGAATTCAGGTCAACTCTATGATGGAATATTACTAACCAAAACTTTAGTAATTCTTTAATTTCAAGAATAAAGTCATAGTATTACAAGAATACAGATGTGTGACAATAAAGTGGAAATAATGTGAAAATAAGGTGTTAATATTACTAGAGTAAAGTCATCAATTTATGAGAACTCCTACATAAAAAATAACAAACATGAGGAATGTTGAGCATTTCGTGAAGTTATATTTCGGCGTCGGTTGTAAAGATAAGGTAATACATTTGAAGCATTGCTTTCACACCATTATCAAATAATTATCAGCTGCAGGATTTTGAAGCCATTGAGCAAACGATTGAGTCTGATTTGAAGAAAGAACTGCACGAACTAAGCTGGCCGTGTTGGATCTGGATAACTCTCCAAGCTTTTTTCAGTTGAGCATCTTTTCTCGTAATTTTAAGATGTTCTTGTAAAATTGCGTCTTTATTCTGCTAATTTTATGACTATATTCTCGTAATTAAACAAAAATTCTCTTAGCCTGGCCCTAGTACTCTGTTGTACAACTTGCAGAAGGGAAATAACAGCCACTTTGGGAAAATACTTTGACATTTGTGATTTTTTGGGGGGGGGAGCGGAAGGGGGGAGAATAAAATGAGAAACAAATCTATTAAAATCAGATCTGGTATGAAAAAATCCTAAACCATACTGTTGAAACGAACAGTATGGGTTAGTTTTAACCCATGTTGCTCGGCCATAAGTCGAACCATGTGTCTGTTTACAGCATCAACATCTGAGCCTTAAAGTCTGTCACTTTTAGGCTCATCCTGATTATTTGTGGTGGCTTCGTACTTCCTGTACAGGAGAGAATAGTCAAATTTGTATCTGTCGTTTGCATAGCATGTCTATGTTTACACGAACATGCACGAAGTTGTTCACATTTTGACATTTGTACGTTTAAAGCTCTACCTCTATCAGATCGTAGAGAATCCCATTCCACAGGTAGAACCTGTTAATCCAACTTATGCTGCTGTTCTGCTAAATAAACCTGCTTCAGATCACCTGAGGGGTTTAGATGGTTTCAGCATTCAGGTAAATCACAGCGTTTGGTCATTTCTCGTACAACTCATTATTGATTACAAGTTTTAATAAAGAATTGAGGCTCGAATGTCTGTTTGCTGCATGATATTTAATTGGTCCCAGATTTATACGTTACTTTATCTAATGAAACCAAGACTTCTCTTTGGCAGCAGCTCGTTTTGATTAGCATGTCTGAATTTGCAGTACTTAAAAAGTGCTCCCTTGACTGCTTTTATTTCCCACAATCCTCCTGTGTAACCTCAGGCAATGGGAAAGCACCCCTGCTGAGCAGAAGACAGAATCCTTTAGCAAAAAAAAAAGAAAGAAAAACAGACTAAATCCTCATTCCTTCATTCAGCGTCTCTCCTCTCACTCTCTTGGTGAATACTCTTTAGTAGACCTGCATGGCTACTATAAAAATTAAATCAGCTATGAATAAGATTGTTTTTGGAGAACTTGGTATTTTTTGCATTGTTTGAATCTAAAAACATTTAGACCCATTTCCTGTTTTTATGTAAAGTCTAGTTATTAGCACATGCACTCATAAGAATCTTAGAGATCTTTGTGTTTTGAAGATATTGTGATAAATTGCTCTTTGTGATATGATGCTGGATGTGAACTTACTTTCTCAACTACTTAGGACTTCATAGACAAACTCTGAAGTCATACAAGTCATTGGACGTTAGTTATTTTACCTTGCGGTAGAACAAAAATGCCTTTAAACAAAAGATCTGTCATGAAATGAGTCTCTACGGAAAATCCACAGATTTTATGCGATCATGTTAGTTAGGACCCGACAGGAACAGTTACACTCCAGCTTAGATTGTGGGGTCAAACACACAGGAGACGAAAAATGGCCAGATCACAAAGAAAAGAATCAGAACATTTTGAAATGCAGGGAGGAGAGTTCTCCTGTCTCAGTTTATTCTTTGTCCACTTTTCTTTTGAGCATTTCTCCTGTGCTTGGTGAGATCTTCAGAAACCTCGTGTCAACGTTTTGATTGTGGTTCTTTTTTACCAAGACGATGGAGACCAAGAGCAGAACCAGGACTTGTGATTGAAAGTCACAACCTGAATCCTATTTTTTTTTTTCTCATTTTTTTCCCAATGACTGAATTACGTCATCATTCAGGACTGAACCCAGACATGTCTGTTGTTAAGAAGCCACATGTGAATAAATCATAAAACACTTTCAAATGGATGTTAAGCTGTGGTCTAAATAAAGTATCTTGATTCTGAAAAATGAGGAGAGAGACTCCAAACAGGATAGCAGCATGGGTCCTCCTCTCTTACGCGCTCTCGTCCCAGAGCTAATAGAAAGGCGCCGGCTCCCTATCACCCACTCGCCTTTAATAATAAAGAGAGCCCCCGTGGAAAGGAGCTAGCGCTAGCTGCTGAAGATCACGCTGGTAATAGGATGATGCCTTTTTGCCTTTTGTCATCAGATTATGAACGGGGATAGCCTCTCCTTTCGGCTCCTCCACTCTTCTTAGCTCTTCCCACACACGGCTCCAGACGTCCTGGAGGGCCCTGTCGAGTTAAAGTGGAGACAGGCGTAGCCAGGGCTTTGTTGTTCTGCTTGTATGGTAAAAGCCTCGCTAATGAAATACCTTTTAGGGGGTATCGGCAGGTGAGCTCCCATATCAGGCGTTTCAGCTAAAAAGAAAATACACACACACAGCCGAGCCGATGCTCACATCCTCTCCGTCTCCTCATCTGCCCCCTCTTGCTATATTAATTACCTGAAGTGCCCCGGCCTTGCAAAAAAAAAAAAAAAAAGCTCTCGATTCTGCCGCTTTTCTGCCTCTTCTCCATCCAACGTGACAGCTACGGCTGCAGCCAGCCTAAAGTGGGGGGTGCAGCAGAAGGACAGATAATAGTAGTAATGAACACGGGTGACAATAATGAGGAAGGTAATTGAGAAATGGTGTATTACAAGCCTCTTGATTTTCCTTTTTCAGCCTCAGGCTAAGTGGGGACAGGTTGTAAATCATCTTATTTAGAGCTCCGTTAAATGGTTTGTGTTGAGCGTTGGAGAGAGGCTTTCTGGTGTTCAAGCTGAGGCGAACTGACAGGCATAGAGTTGTGATACCTAATGTGGGAGGAAAGGTTTAAAGTCGCTGTCGACTTTAGACTCATTTATTTTTCTTTTAATGTCTAATTGACGTTGAGTGGCAACAGTGCGGTCCATTGAACTCCTCACCATTTCTTCTCCGCCACGCTTTGTTTTCTGCTGCGTTTCTGTTTGCAGAGGTGTGAGAAATATCACACCAATCGCCAAACGTGTCTCCGTGTTAGCATTTCTCTTTGTTTTTTGTATTCTGCTCCTGGGAAGGTGCTTGGCGTTTTCCTCAGATACCCCAACCAAGATTTCAAGTCCAAGTTCAAAAGATTGGGTTTCATGAAGTTTTGCGGCTTCCATATTAAGCAAATTCTTTGTAGACTAATACAGGAAGAAAAGAACAGCTTTCAAAATATGTTTTCAGACTAAATCAGAGAAAACATTTCCTGGTTTAGGCCTGTTAGAATAATTGGATCAAGAGAGATACAGATTTTTATAACTTTAATTGAAGAAGTTGACTTTATATTCCTTAAAGCAATTTGTGAAAACCAGGACAATGATGTCACTGCTTTGTCAGATTGTGATTACAGTTAATTGATATGTTGGCACACCTGTGGATGCTTTTTATGGCAACACCTATAACTCACAGCTTTCTTGTGTGGCATAGAAAAAAATCAATAAATACCGGACAAGATAACAGAGAAATAACTGATTCTTCCTCAGGTACAGTTTCCAGATATCTGAAGGTGGCATTCATAAATTAAATGCAAGTAGAAACCTGTCCACTCATGATATTGTCAAGGAAGTTCTGTGTCCCAGAAATTAATGTATTTTGGTGCAAAATATCTGTATCACTGCCTCACCTCTGTTCCTAAACCATGCGGGGTTTGGCCCATTCTGTGCTAAATAAACTTTTAATCTTACCAAGGCTGCAGAGAGACATATTCAATGTGACCATACCCTATTTTTTTTTTTTTGTTTTTATGCTCTTAAATTTGACTTGAGGTAGCATTAAAAAGGTCTTGTTTTATAAAGACATTCTATAGAATCTACATCCTTACCTTAACTCTGACATTTCCAACTTGCTTGCCAACATTTCCTAGTCCAGGTTGTTCCACAACATACAGGCAAAGAGCTCAGATGGATAAAAGTCTTGCTCTCTCACAGTGAGAATGAACGGTAGACATGTCTCAACAAGTCTACAAAACACATCTTATTTTTAAATAACTTTGTCTGCTGACCCTGAAAATATGTTAAACTGTGGACTTCTATAGAGTGTGTCCACTGACTGCATTTCTAGTTTTCTCCTGTTTTGGTGGGTTTGTAGACCTTTCTCACTTGTGTGTGTTTGTGTTGTTTTTCTGGCCGTCTCTCGCACTCAGCCTGTGATAGAGACAGGGCGGTCTCGGCTTTAACAGGCAAAGGTTGCCTCCACTAGCCCGTAGTCTGCCACTCTGTGATAATGTTTATTGATTTGTGGCAAAAACACAATTTGATGGACTGGGGGGAAGGTGGGGTGGAGAGACCGGTGGACTGAGGCGAGCAGAGGTCTGTTTTTGATTGTCACAACTTGGCTGGCTGAGAGACAAATACAGAAATATTTTAGGATTGGTTGTGCTTTTTTTTAATTTATTTTTTTTTATTCGTTCTTCCAGTCTGAGCACAATTATAACATTTAAAAACGTAATGGTAAAGTGTTGTAAATGCAGATTTAATTGAGAAAATGTACAAGAGTGTGGAATGGATGAAAGAAAACAAACACACCTTTTCTCTGTTTATTGAGCAGGAGGAAATGTTTACCTCAGTTTGAGTGTGAACTTGGTACATCTCTGGAGTCTGTGAACTGTTTGCTTGAGCCCCGCCTAGACATCAGAGGAGGAGGAATGAAAGGTGTCTGGAGGCTGATCTACTGTTAGCTTTCTGGTCAAATGTGTTTGCTCAGGTTCATGGGTGTTTGCTTCTGTTTCTCTATTAGTTGGACAGTCCACACACGAGAGCAAAGAGGTGTGATACTGCAGGAAAGAAAGATGGAAGCATTAGGAGTATTAAATCCATCTCACGTTTAAAAAGAGGGACATAAAGAAACTAATTTATAACATCCTCTGTAATCAAAGGTAATGTACTTGATGAAAACTTACAACTGAGTCTAACAATATATTATGAGAGAATGTTGACATTTGAGAGTTGATCTATCACTTCCATGAAATTCTTGAATCTAATCTGGAGAGTAGAGTAGTTGTCTTGCAATCAGAAGGTTGAAGGTTAGATAGGAGAAATCAACATGTGATAGGAGAAGCCACTTTAAACCCAAGTTTGGGTTTATAAACTTGCATACCGGTTTATGAATGTATGCACATTTGTCAGTATGAAATGGGTGAATGTGGCTCTAGTGTAAAACTGTCTGTATGCCTGGAAAAGCACAATGTGAGTTCAGTCTATTTACCATTTAACCATGTGGGTGCATAAAGCCTACACTCACAAAGCACTGACTTAATACACAAAGCTCCGCCTTGGAGCTTTAGTGTCCATGTCATATAACCACACTCGGCTCCTCCAGACTAGCGGCAGCAGCAATTAGCAAACACCTGGTGGAGCTGCACATCTGCTGAGCCCATCACAGGAACTACTTCTCAGTCCAATGATCCTAAGACCGTTTGTAAACGGCATCCTGGAGAAGCCTTGTTGTGATGACTTCCTGAATGCAGAGGAAAGAGTAGAATGTTCTTAAAGAGACAGAGGCCCAATTTCAAGGCATCATAGGGCTATGGTGCCAAATTGAGCTACTTTTAAGTTATTTTTGATACACACTGCATTTTTATAACTAAAGGCAACGTAGTTATGATATTGTAGTATAAAATGGCTTGATTAAATGGAAAATACATTTTAATCAAGGAAGGTTTATGTCTATTAACCGATTCATGTCACTTACACTAATCCCAAAATCCTAATCTGACTTTTTTCATAACAGTGTCAAACACCTTTGCACTTATATACCTTTAACTGAGCTACACCTTATATGTTTAATTGAAAACAAATATATATAAAACCACAGCTTAAAACAAAATCTATATTTCTCGAACCACTTACTTGTCTTGTTCTCTCATATCTCCGCCTCCTTTGTGAGTTATAAAGCAAGCAGTGGTTGACAAATGACACCGGTGGAAAAGGCACTCATTGTCCCACAGTGTGAGAGGAGGCTTTTTTTTTCACTCTTTTTTTTTTTACCCCCTCAGTTTTACTTTTCTCCTCTTTCTGTGTGTGGGGAGGAAGGGGGGAAGAGGTGCGAGCATGAATCGGTTAATGTGTTCCATTCAGCAGACATTATACACAGGTTCAATAAAGCAGGAATCTGCTCTATGCTCCGGGACTATTGTCCCATTCAGGACGGATAAAAAAGGCCTCGTCCAAGACTCCCCTGGAAAAAAAAAAAAAAAAAGCTCTCAGCAGCACTTGAGTGGAGAGCGGTGGAGAAAGCCGAGGAAATCACATGTGCAACGTAGACGAGAACGAGCAGCTTGATTCTTCCACACAACTCGGGTTTAATGTTGCAGAAGTTGTACCTGCTGTCGGACTTTGGCTGCGTTGCTTTGAATCGTAGATTCAAATGTGATTTGGCATTTTAAACGTGTCGGTAAGAAAGATTAAATCAAACTGATGTGAAACTCTAAAGCTGAATCATGAAGCTCCCTAACCTCTGCTGCTCTCTGTTAGCAAGACGCTGCTCTCCCCTCATTAATTAAATCAAGTCTTTGCCAGGCTCCTTAAACATGACCCCCCTCTTGGTGCCTCCTCTGATTAGGCCGGCCCATCATGCATATTCACGTCGGCGCGGTGACAGCCTTTTAACGAGCTCTTACCTAATCACAGGAAACAATGTTCATCCTGTTCTTTTTATTCCTCCTTTTTCTCATTTTCCCTTTATACGTGTTTGGCTTTCATCTTCGCCGATCCCCCGCTGATATCAGCCGGGGCCCAACACACCGATGGGAGAGAACGGTGGGAGAGACACAAGTGCGGCTCGGGCCCTTAAATAAGCTACAACTGGGAAGGGTGGCTTGAACACACAAGACAAGTTCGGCTTCATCTCCTCCCTCTCCCTGCCTTTATAAATGTCTGATAGACAAATTGGATTAGCAGCTATTGGATTAAATAACAAAATGGTGGGATAAGGGATGAGATAAATGTGCTGTGATCACAGCTTTTAATGTGTTTCTCTTTCTGTTCCACTCATTTTCCTGTTCACCAAAAGACCTTTGAGGGACAGATACAAGATTCATCAAGTTACTGTACTTCATATTTGATCAGCTAATGTGGATCCTAAGACGATTTAACGTTTAACAAGCTGCACAGCAGCTAAATGGTCAAAGTGTTGATCTCTGAAACGTGCTTTGTCGGAAGTTGTAGATTTAATTTAATTAAATTTCATCATTTTAGGCAAGTAGAAAGACAAAAAAAAATACCAACTTTTATGTTGAGTATCAAATGGGAAAAAAATCTGCAAAATTACACATGCCACAATTTTTTGTTCCCCTAATAATCCCTTTAAATAACCATAGCTGAAGCATTTTATAATTTGTTTTTTGTTGGTAGAGCTGCCAGAGAAAACCCATGTCTCAGTAAAAGGCAGCCTGGCCCGACTTTGCCAAAATTCACCTGAAGAACTCTAAAACTTTAAAAAATAAAGTTCTCTGGTCTGATGAGACCAGACTGAACTATGTGGCATGAATACCAGGCATCCTGTTTGAAGGAAACCATGCAACATTCCTCACTTAGGCAAAACATTCATGGTGGGGCCAGCATCATGTTGTGGGGAAGTTTCCATCAACAGTAACCGAGAGTACAGTTAGCAAAGAAGTGAAGATGAATTTAGTTATGGACATTCTGGAGCAGTTTTAAACTCGGACTGGGGCAATGGTTTGTCGTCCAACAAGACGAAGACACCCAGCAAACATCCAAGACATCTTAGGAAGGACATATGGACAACTCTGTGAACGAGCCAGATCCTAGACATGAATCCCATTGAACATCTCTAGACGGAACAGAAACTCGCTTTGGACCCACCCAACCTGAAGGAACTTTAGAGACTCTCCAAAGAGAAATGAGCAAGGATTTGTTACATTCAGGAAGATGTCAATCTGTATTTGCTGTCAAATGTGCATCAACAACACTACCGAGCAAATTCTGTGGTATTGCTAATAGTTTGTTCTGTACAATTAGAGCTAACAATATTTTGATGGATTCAATGAACCCTGCCATTGAAGCCGAGCAGCAGCCCCAGTTGAATGGCATTGTAGCTGAGATGGCTGTCAATATCTAAAGGTTCTCGGTTTTTTACCTTTTATTTTTTCCTTCATTCCTCTTTTACCATCTCTCATATTGTTCAAACACACAGAGATGTGTAAGCCAGGCTTTTCTTGATGCCTTGAGGATCTGTATCCACACATCTTAGTTTGTGTGATTGTATCCCAAATGTGATTGTGTTTGTGATTGAAACAAGAGAAGAGGGAGGCAGGCGATCAGATAGGAGTTGTTGGAATATGTGTATCAGTTGTATCTCAGCTGTGTGTGCATGTGTGTGTGTTGATTGTATCTTCACCACATTGATAGCGGAGCTAACTCTGAACACGATATAAAACATGATACATTTTCCTGTAGGTGAGGAAACCCTGTGTATCTCCATCAGGCATATTTCACCCAGCCTTTGATGTTCTGATCAAACATTGTATCTGTGCCAGTTTTAATACTTCGGCCTCAGCAGAGTTTGGCCTGTTCCCGCTCCATGTTGAGCGCTGAGATGTGGCGTATAAGGCGAGCAGCGAGATCCAGACTGCAACCTGCCAAAGTGGCAGATGCTTTGATCCAAGATGGCCCCCTGAGAGCCAGCATGGATCCACAGTGTCTCAGGGCCAAGGCTGGATTCACAGGCACAGTGTCAGCACTGGCTGCCAGGGAAATTTACACCATTTGTCTTCATACAAAACAACATTCAGCAGTTTTCCTTCTCTGAATATACAGAGAAGCCCATTTTGGTTTCAGTTTGTTGATGCATATTTATGTTGGAGTCTCACTGCCGGCCATTATTGGAGCGTTGATTGTTTCGGACGTTTCCCATAAAACATGGTATGGTTTAAATATTTTGTGATTCTAAACAGTTGCATGTATTTTCTTCCTTTCTGAATTTAGGATTTTACAGTTGGTAACTAAAACTAATTAAAATATACTGAATCATAGTGTTTTTAAAGTTTCTGGAAAAAAAAATTATTTCTATTGAAAAAAAATAGTAAAACTGTTTAGTTTTACTGCAGAATAAGCTTTACATATTCTGTGCCAGTGTATGGCGCAGAATATGTGTCATATACTGGAATAAAGGTCTACTTAATTCTTAGGGCTCTTTCTAAACACTCTTGAGTTCTTTCCAGAGATTACCAGGTGACTCACTGGGCCATTCTGGTCATTTCACTTCCTTTATCTGAAACTAAAGTTTCCTTGACTGTGTATAGGAGACTACTGTCTTGCTTGGAAATCGAGGTTTGTTTCATCCTCAGAAAGCTCCAGTACATTTCTCCCTTCATCTTTCTTCCTCTTATGTAAAATCTGCTAGAGCTAACAGATTTTACAGAAATCTGCTAGCCCCAAAACACCATGTCATCACTTCTGACATTGTATTTTGGGGATGAGGTCCAGAATCACTCTCCCTCCAAATCCAAAAAATAATTTTTTGGCATCATCAGATCCAGACTATATTCTCCCTGCACTTCACTGGCTTGTCCAATTCTCCTGCAACAAACTTTAATTTAATCTAAGGCATTGTGTCAGAACAGAAACTGCTGCTGTTGAGGGAATTATTTAATGTTTTCTTGGGACAAACTACCTGTTGAGTATTTCCAGGTGTTTCTTTTGCTCTCAGACTCCTCCACAGCGCTTGGACAGCTCTTTAGATTAATCTTTTGACTTTTCTGTCAGAATCTTATGAGGGGGGCCTGGTTGGGTTATGGTGAGATGATGGCTCTGCACTTATAGATCATGACTCCAGTGTCGCTCACTGGACCATTCAGAAGATGAGAAAAAAATGTAACCATTTTTCATCATTAAGTTTTGCAACAGTAAGTTTACTAAGGAGGACTCTTCGGTTTGACCAATTTTACCACTTCTTTGGAAACCTTTGTAAAGCCTCTCCGTTAATATTACACCAGCTAATATCACACAGCAACAGGAATGATTTCTAAATAATGACAAACTTGAGCTGCTTTCTTGTCTTCTTACATTGCACATCTTTACCGTCACATCATTCCAATTTTTTTTACGCATAACTTCATTTGCGGAGTAATCCGATTTTATTTACATGCATAAAATAAATATTTAAACTAAGAAAAATACTGAAGTGTTCAATACTTATTTCCCCTCCTGGAACAATCATGTATTTCAGCAGGAATCATTGTTACATTGTTCATGCTCTGTCACTAAGGGAAACCACAGTGTTTGCCATCAGGTTAGCATCCTGAGACGACCTCTCCACCAGCTGGTGCCTGAACACATCATGTCTTTGAACCGCAGCTTTAGGTTCACACATGTTGTGACAGAATGAAAAGTTAAGGTGTGACCATCTTTGTCCAGTGAAACTCTGTCTCTTTAAGAGTCAGGTGGCCTCCGAAGTTCAGAGGTCAACCCTGGAGAGGAGGATGCTGTGCAGCTCACCCCTCCATCTCTCTCCTCCTTCTACCCCGCTCTCTTTCTCCTTCCTCTTAACCTTTCTTTTCCTCCTCCTCCCCTTTATCCCACGTTTCCTCTGACCTCCCTCGCTCCCCCTCCCCTCCCCGTCTTCATGAAATGCACCGGGTGTTTGGCTGGTAGCTGCTGGCTGGCTAGCGGTGGGGGATATAGCTTTATAATCCCCCTCGTCTTCCAACCCGCCTCGCCACAATGTCACAGGAGCTTAATATTTGCCATTATTATTTGCTTGTTTTATTTGACTTCGAGGCAGCACAATGACCTGTCAGCACAGGCTTTATCCCCCCTCCGAGTGTCGTCCATTTCAAAGTTGACTACAGTAATCCACGAGCCCCCAATTCCGCTTAAATCCTGAAGCTTCCTTTTCATTCTCTTTTTTTCCTCTCACTCCTCCGCTCCCTTTTCCTCCTAAATGAAATTACATACGTCTGCTGGCTCAGTGTATCACAAATGTCCACACACTCACCGGTGTCCGCACACAAATCCACACGTCCTCCTTTTGTCATCAGTAAAGCTGTGGCCCAATACTCGCTGTGCGTAGTGAGTAACAGAGGTGTGCATACAGGGACTGACCAAAAATGACTCTGGTATCTTATTTAGATTGGGGTTTTTTGTTGTTTTTTTTATCAGCCATCAAATTTTATTTTCTAACAAGTTTGACTCAGATTTTAACTTTATTTTGTTCAGAAAGTTTTACAATTCCAGTGGGATGAGTGGGAGATTCTTTTATTTTGCATAACCAGAAATATATCCAAGTGTTCACATTTGTCATTTTTCTCAGCCTTCTTCCAGCCAACTGACTGGCAGTGTGCATGAACAGATCCATAAAGTATACTCCAGCCACCCTGACGTCTCATTAAATAGATTTTAAATACTGTAGCAGACACAGCATAGTATGAAATTGTAGCATTTTTGAAAATTTTTAATGTTTTCATACCTTGACATCAGCAAACAGTCGATGCTGAGTCAAGTTACAGTTTGAACCAGAGACGCACCAATAATTTACCAAATACAGTACAATCAGTTGCAAAACTGTCAGTTCCTACTTTTTTTAAATCTGCATTAGTGTCAATGAAAACCATCAACTTTTGTTATTTTGGCAAATAACCTGCAGCTCCTTTTACAGAATACAGTGAGAACAATTTGGAATCAGTTGTCCAAAGCTGAAAGAAAAGTACAAAATATTGAAATCATATTCTCAAATGCCATTTCTGGCTGATAGAAGAGGTTTATATGTTTCATGTCAATTCCTGCTAATCCTGTAACATCCTTTGGAGCATTTTCGCTCCTGAAGGATTATATGTTTTTCAAAAGCTGTTATGGGACACGATTGAAATCGTCTCAGGGTCTCCATTCAGCGTGCTTTGTCTGTATCAGCTGTTAGCGACCCATTGCATCTTGTAAGAAAGTTACCGCGTGGAGCTTTAGCCCCAGCTTACAGTAGCCATGCAGCTAAGCTATGCTAGCTCTCTGTGAGCTGAGAAGGCGTCCCACCGAATGCCAGAGAGTCACCAGAGTCTTGTTGTTGTTTGTTTCTTTATTTTTAATGCCCGCTGAGTGATTGGTGGGAGATGTATTGCTCTTCAGTGAGAGGCTTTCCTCTTTAAAGGCGCTAAATCACCGAGTTAATCCCACCCCGACTGAAGCCGTCAACACGGTGGGAACGTAGACGAGAGGTATGCTCAGATGCAGAAAGAGATCCAACACACCAAGTCTGTTGTAGGTTTATCCGTCGCATGGGCATCACACCCATAGTGGAAGAGGGTGTTTTATCACCCACACCTTTTCAAGCGAGATAGTTAAACTCCTTCACTCTTTCCTCCAGTTTTGCTCAAAGACAATCTCAGAGTGCAGTGAGACTGATTTTGGTGCATATGTCTATGTAAGCAAACAATTTGTGCTGTGTGTCTTAAAATCTCATGAGTGTTTCGCTCAGGACGTTCAGCTCTGATGAACTCTTGCTCCACTTGCTCTGTGCATGCCTCAGCTGTGACTCTCCTGCTATGATTGCTATGCCACTGCTGGGTCTGTTTTACAAAGATTTTGCAAGTTGTGATGCTTCCAAATGATTGATTAAGTTTGTTTTTGTTTTGTTTTCTTTTCAGGAAACAACAAGGAGGAGGAAGAGGCCATGATGCAGGAGTGGTTCATGCTGGTCAACAAGAAGAACGCCCTGATCAGGAGACAGAACCAGCTCTCTCTGCTGTACGTACCCCTTCCCTCCTCCTGCACATCTATGCATCGCACACACTAGAAACCTGGAAGCATCTCCCCCCGGTGTCAAACCCACCAGATGAAACCCGTTTAAGCCGCAGGAGGCCGGCGTTGTCCTCACGACTCCATTCAGCCGCTCTGTCTATCCGCTCATTGATTTACATGTGGAAAGGATATGAAATCAATAGAAATGTGGCAATCACCACTCTATCTCTAGTCTCTTTGTATGTGGTCAGCTGCGACAGGTGGAGACGCGCGCGCACACACACACTTATCGGAGCCACACACACATTGGCTTTTTCTTCATTTGCAGGATTTCAAAGAGAGTGAGTGGCTGGGAGATTGAAGTATTCATAATCATATTATATCGTGGGAAAGGGGAGGCTTTTAAAGTGGCCAATTGACAGAAGGGCTGATTATTAGCCCTTTCTGTTCTCTCTTTATGGGGCCGAGGAGAAAAGGCGGCTGTGAAGGACAAATTCTATTAGGGGCTGAATTAGCTCATTTTTTAATATGGCTGAAAGAGGAAAGAATTCAATTTAAGACACACACACACACACACACACACGAACCCCACGCTAAAACGTGTACCTGTCGCCGCGCTTCCCTTTAATTCCTCGTTTCTTCTTCTCAAACACTTTGACCCAGGGCTGTGTGAGAGCGCCACCAGTATCAGTCATGTGCAGTAGATTAATGCGAGGCAGGAGAAGGTTCGGGCGAGTGGCCGAATCGATGTTTATTGCAGGTTTCTTTAAGTACTTAATGATTTAGTCATTAACATATTGATGAACTATGTGTGTGTGTGTGTGTGTTTTTGCTCTAACTTGCCGCAGGGAGAAAGAGCATGATTTGGAGAGACGGTTCGAGCTGCTCAACAGGGAGCTGAGAGCCATGCTGGCCATCGAGGGTAAGACTCACTTCAGCTGGATTTTATCTCCCAGTTTCACTTTAAGGTTTTATTTTGCTGCTTTTATACGGGAAACAATGAAGTTAAGCAAATTAGCCTTTATTATTATGCTAAAATGCCAGAGTTTTAACAGTATCATGAAAATATAATCTAAATTGCTTTTGTTTAAAACAAGAGAGGAATGATTACTCCTACCACTGCCTAAATAATATAGATTCCTACTGTTTTAATAATGATGCATTAACATTTGGTGTTTAGATTTTATTACAAAGACAGATATGGAGTAAATGCCAGCGCTAAACGTAGTTTGTTTTTGTTGTTTTTTTCCCAGTGCTTATAGCTCTGAACATTATAGCTTCTTGAACTTCAGCTGGGATTCTAACAAGGTGGTTACTTAATCAGACCCTTTGCTAGGGTACAGTTGCTTAGCAAAAATCCTACTTTCTTTTAGCCTCCTGACCAAAAGGTCTCAGCAACAGGTGGGGAGGGGTGCTGCTGTGTTAAGACCAGTACAGAACGCACAAGAACTGAGAAATATTAGAAAACCAAATGAAATTCTCTCCAACAAGGGGATTTCAAACCCCTCACAAAGTTAAGTATAAGACCTCAGGTTTCTCTCACATAGTAACTCCTTCCTCCTCATATTTCTGACCAGTACTGAAAGTAGTTTTACTAAGATGAGATGTCAGCAACAAGCTTTCTTGTAATTTTGATGAATATCTCTCATAGATGATTGAAACCCAACACTCAGCATCTCAGAAATGTAGAATATTGTGAAAACGTTAAATAAGGTGCCAATTCATCTGATTTCATTTTCCAGCAGGACTTGGTACCGATTCACACTGTAAATTATACCAAGAGCTGATTTAATAACCATGATGGTACTGTGTTTGATTGACCAGCAAACTCCCATGACCTTTAACCCCATAGAGGTTACCAAAAAAAAAAACAGGAGATGGCAGACCTGAAGGCAGCTATGAAAGCAATCCGGACTTCTTTTTCAGAAGCCTGATATCTCCATTTTGAAATATAATCTTTTTTTAAATTGATTTATGTAATATTTCAGTTTTCTGAGACACTCAATTTTGGGTTTTCACTTTCTGTAAGCCAACAAAGTTACAAGGAATAAAGGCTTGAAATGTTGCTCTCTATGGTTAATGAATCTATATTGTAGATGAGTTTCACTTTCTGGAATAAGTGACAACAAATTTTAGAATTTCTTTTTCAGTATTTTTGCTTTTCACTTGCACCTTTATTTGTTTCTGGCATTAAAGCAACATTGAGCTGATTGAAAACGTGTGTATACCTCAGTACTGCTAACCAGCCCATGTCTTCCATGGTCACCCATTCATTGTTGGTCTCTTTTGTTTTTTCGAGTCGTGCTCAGCCTTCCTTCCTTCGTTTTGGGCCTGAAGCAGAACTATTTAAATTCTGCATCTGTTTCTTGATGAGGATTAAGATGTGAGGGATTTCACTCTGTGATACTTGATCAATGCTATCTGTTTCCTAGCCAGACCTGACTAGCCGAGGCTCGATTTGAAATCTGGCCACAGCTGCGTCGAGAGACGGATTTGTGCAGCGCGAAACAGCGGTTTTGATACCGAAAGCCTGTTTAAATGCGCCGCTAACGGAGAAAAAGCAGCCATTGTGTTGCATCAAAGTTGTCGCAGAGCCAGGGAAGTTTAATCCCCTTCAACTGCATCCTCTGTGGGGAAAATGAACCTTTTGCCAATCAATGCTAATTGATTTTACTTTTCGACATTGACCACCACCACCACCCTCTTTCCACAAACCCTCCCGGCCTTTGGACAGCCATTGTAATTTCAGCGGGCACCTGATAAGCTACCTGCTCCATAATAAATCAATTGTAATTAGCAAGAAAGGCGGTCCGAGCTGCTGTTGGGGGGTTGATGAAAAGGAGGAGGAGGAGGAGAAAGAGGGGCGCGCACGCGTATCCAAACTGCACCACTTTACATCCATGTTGCCCATCCATGTCCGCTGCTTCCCTTTTTCTGCTTCTTATTGGTGTGAACGCTGAAAAAGATTCATTCACCTCTTTGGTCCAAATTCTGTTTATCTTGTTCTATTTCAACCATTCAGTCTTTACAACTTTCAGCTCTTATGAATTTTCTGCTCCACTATAAACATGCAACTTTTACTAAAAACATATTTTCTCTTAATATTCCACATTTTTCCAAGTAAGCTTTCTCCTTCCACAGACTTTTTTGAACAAATTTACTCTATTTAATTTTCCATTAGGGCTGAAAAACAAATCATGATTGCCGTCTGTGATATGTTGTATGAGATTTTCATATCAGTTGCTATCGACAATTGAGTCTTTTTGTTTTAAATATCTGAAATACTTCTAAACTGGTGACATGACCTCTCCTGTTCCATCCAGTTTTCTCTCCACGTTGTTACTTTTATTTTTACGCAGTCGTGAGGCAAGGCGGCCAAATCTGAAACTGCTGCTGTGCTAGCAACAACTCGACAGGTTGTTGCTAGGTAACCAAAGAGTGAGCGAGTTAGTTGATGTTGCTTAGCTGGTCGTGAGAAGTTGAGCAGCTAAAACCTTTCCTCTGCCTACATCCCCCAGAATGCTGTGCGGTTCTGGTTTGGAGTTTACTGAATTATCAAATATATCAGATGTGTCTATCGCAATATATGTTATTGATCCATTGTCCAGCCCTATGTTCACTTTTCTAATTACACAGATTTGTTTTTTCTGGTCTTATCTGTGCTCCTTTAATCAATCAATCAATCAATCAATCAAGTTTATTTGTACAGCACATTTCAGCACCCAGGCAATTCAAAGTGCTTTACATCATAAAAACATAAAAACATCAAACACGTCATACAGTGAAAACCAGTTCCTGATGTCACATTTTGTGACATCAGGTGTTTTGTCTCGTTAATGGTGCGCAACCCTGAGTGGACGACTCTTTATATATCAGGTTTGTCTGATGTGCCCACATTTGTGTGTGTGTGTGTGTGTGTGTGTGTGTGTGTGTGTGTGTGTGTGTGTGTGTGTGTGTGTGTGTGTGTGTGTGTGCAGTGTGGAAGCAGAGATTGTGTGTGTGTGGAGAGGTGCTGTGTGTCGTGTCACTGCCGTCCTCTCCGCCTTCATGTGGACATGTTGGATTTGCAGCCGACTAACTTATCAGCCGGCCTTATTTTCCTCCCTAAGGGAAGCACTTAACATTCAGCGGCTCTTCCTTTTCTGCAGCAGACACAGATAGTCCTGAGCTGCTGGCAGGAAGGCTGCCGACGTGCCACGATCTGTCACCGTCCGTGTGTTTGTGTCCACCTCTGAGTGCGTGTGCATGCGTGTGTGTGTGTGTGTGGGAGCACACAGGTGTGTAGTTTTTATTTGGTGCTCGGGCGGGTCTATTGAGCAGTGGTCGGGAGTGCGAGTAATTGCTGATTTGGTTGGCCAGTCAATGACACAGACAGACAGAGATGAGAGAAGGTGAGAGAAAAACACATCTGTGATCCACCTGCCCTGACACTCACACACCCTGCTGGGAAAAATATATGCCTGCAGTCAGTCAAACACTCCTCCATCTGTCACACCGGATGCTGTGACTGCACACGCAAACTGCAAGAAGAGCTCAAAGAGTGGGGAAAATATGCAAACAAGGAGTAAAATCTCTGAAAAGATAAACACTTTAGTTTTAGATCAGGAGGTTTTCTCGACCACTTGATTTAGCAGAAGTCAAATTTGATTCCATTTTTAAATAGCAGTGATACAAAACCGCCTTACTGTGAGGACAGGGGCGTCAAAACAATTTGTCCTGTGGGGCAAAATTGTCAAGCTAAAAATTCTCATGATCCAAAAAAATAAAAAAGCAGTCTAATTTTTATATATATATTCTTTGTAATAGATGTTATGTATCCTAGAGCCAAAAATTTACATTAGTTTTACACATTTGGGGTACCAAAAGAAAAGCATCTAGTTTTCTGTTTCTTTTGGGCCCAATTAACCACATTTATGTTCCGTAATAAGAACAGGATTTGAGTTGCTTTCTTTTGATGCTAAGGCTAGCTAGCACACTGGAAAGGCGGTTCGCCCAGGGTGCCAAACAGGCAGGGACCGCAGCCGAGTGTGAAAAAAACTAAGGTGCAGTTTGATGCAGATCAGGTGTGAAACTCTTTGACATTCAGAGAGAAACTGCTGCGTAGTGAGACATCGGGGCAAGTGAAGATCTCCAGCCTGCCGCTGATGTCATTCTGAGCATGCTCAGTGATAACCACCTCCTTGTACCGTGTTGGGGTGATGCCAGCCGGGGAAATGCCATCTGTATGCCACACTCTCATCTCCCTGCCGCAAAATTGATCCACTATGCCCTCTTTATCTGCTTACCGACTCACACCTATGTTTGGATACACACACACACACACACACACACACAAAGCGATGTCTTGGCTCGCTGTAAAGGACTGTGTGTGTGTGTGTGTGTGTTTTAAAGTGGACACCCTCTTGCTGTATAAAAGGGATTTATGCATAGCTGGGTCCCTGAGTTTTTCCTGTTACGGTTTGATATGATAAGCCTTTTTTTATATGTTTAAAATCAATATGTAATCCTATGCAGGAGCTTATCCCTCTCCACACACACACACACACACGCCCCACGTCATTTGTAAATCTATTTGGGCTTTGTAACACATCGGGGCGGTGTGCTTCAGACCCTGATTGATTAGGTGCACTATGCAATCCGATCACATGGGCGACTTTTGATGATGTCGCCGACTCTTTCAGCGCCGAGTCGACAGAAACCGATGACAACAAACGTCTTTATGGGAAATCACAGAGCGCCTGTTATTAGTTAATGTAACATTAAAATTAGATATGATTGAAATCATTTGCATGTTGGATCTTTCAGCAGTGAACATTCTGAACAGGAGTTGAAATCCTGCAGGTCGTCCAGCTTCACGCCTGTTTTAAAATGTTTTCTAGATATCCAAATCAGATTCTTTCTTTACAAGAGAAAACAAACTGTAGCTGGTGTCAAGTTATAGCAAGGTTTTAAAATCACTTTTCTTCATATTGTTTCTACAGTTCAGTTTAAAGTAGAGATTTCTCAAATCAGTGAAAATTGTTGGTATAGTGCAGCATTGCACCTCCCCCACCTGTTGCTGTGGACTTACACATTAATAAGAACGGTGCTTGTTATTGTGTAGAAAATAGTTTCTTTTCAGTTTTGAGCAAAATAAATTACTGTTGAGCAGTTTTGTTAATTATTTTTATAAATACCGTAACGCTGTGGTATTTTTATCCTAACCTGAGAATCTCACACCAGCCCAGGTTTAATCTGATCTAACATCTGGATGACAATGTTCTCTGGATTTATCCTGGATAATAAAAATGTTCCAATCAGATTCACATCTATAAGTTGGAAAATCTTTCTATTCATGATTCTTGTTGATGCTTCCTTTTGTTTCCTAATAAGTTTTCTGCATCTAGCTGCAACGTTAGTGGAAAACTTTAGTTTCTCAAACACTCACTTATGCCTGCATCAGTAAAATTTACTTAAAAAAAAAAATATATATATATATACATATATATATATATATATATATATATAAGTGAAATTGTGTAAGTTACACCTTTGCTGAATGAAGACAAAAATGTTCTTCCCAGCTGTTTTCCATTGATTTTAATGTTTTAATGGATTTATGATGTGTAAAAATCTATTTAAATAATGGAAGTTTTCTATAAAGTATAATCTGTGAAGGCTCAACAAAAAGCACATTTTACACATTTAATTCTATTTCCTGTATCATTGATTTTCAATCATTGTTTCCAGATCAAAGCAGTTTGTATTCTTTAAAATAACTTAGTAAAAAGTATTGTCTTTCTAATGGCGTAGATTGGAGTGATGATGTTGACACTTTGTTTTCAACACCATTTTAAATGTTACAAATCTTGTTGCGTTTTCCAAACTGAATCGGTCATGGAAAAAAGTTGTGGTTTTGTGCAAAACTGCTGAACTTTTCAGGCCTGGTTTGATTTTTCTAAGCTTGAACTCCTGAAGATTCTACCAACAAACATTAGTTTTCCTCTCCGTTACGTTTCGCATGTGATGCAGCGGAAGGATCTGTTTTGATCTACCAGACGTTTTCCTTTGCCCGTCGTCTTTCTTTTCCTTCACTGACACTTTTTGTCTCCTGACTCCTACCCGGCCTTCAGCCAGCCGCAGCCTTGCGGGGCCTTTTTTTTTGTTTTGGTCATGAAGCGGGTTGAGGAACGACAGGGAATCCGTTGATATTTCAGCGCTTGTGGCTTGTAGAAAATTCTCAGGAGATCTCGGCTCCAACTGCTTTGACGTTTTGTCGTTGTGTTTGGTTTGAGCAGGAGAGCGAGGCAGGCAGCTGCATGCCGGACAGTCTCGCCGGGCTTCGGACCAGTTTGCGCTCTTGAATAAATTTAGCGGCGGTGAGAGCCGTGGGGTTGGGGGGAGTGGGAGGGGCGGAGACGAGGGTTTTGTACGGATTTAAACCAGCGCATTCTTGTGTGTGATGCCGAGGCTCACATGGTTACCACTGGCGCGCTCAGTGAGGTTCATCTGAACACCTCCTTAGTCCTGAACCTCCCACTACCTCCAACTCTCTCTCCCTCTCGCTCTGATGGAGGGGGCGGGGCTTATTGGGGGGCTGCAGGGTGTTTTGTTTGTTCCTCTGTCTCTAGTTACCCAGCCTGCCCCGCTCTGGTGTTGCCTGGTCACGTCTCTCATCGGCTCTTTTTATTGTTTACCTTCCTAATGAGGGGGGCGGGGCTCTGCTGGACTTGATTGACGCCTCTCCCTCTCCCCCCTCCTACACCTAAACACTCTTTAGCTCTTCCCCTTCAGGAATCAACCAGGGTTTGGCTTTTTGGCTCACCACTGCTTTGAAGGAGGAGAACATTTTTAAACCTTTGTGGTTTGGAAGGAAGTTTTCAGATGAATTTTTTCCTTCCCTTTCTGTGGGCTGGCGTATCGGGTGTGTGTGGGGGGGAGGGGGGGGGGCATGGGAGAGGTGTGACGACTTCCTGTCGCATAATTATCTAAACCTGATGACTCATCGAATTCACCGTGTCCCAGATAAGCCCACATTCTCTCCGTCCTAAATTACTGCTCGAGTCAAAAAAAAAAAAAAAAAAAACACAAACAGCGCTCAGATGCAAGTTTAGACACATTTCTGAAGAGTTTGACGACTCAGAGTAAATTTAATAAAGGCACTGCAGAAACACAACATGTCACAAACTATTTTTGCTCCACTTGCTGCTGCAAATGTCTTAGTTCACTTGAAATAAGACAAAACCAACTTGTATGTAACTTTTCACCAAAAAATAGGAGCTTGGGTTAATTTCTTAATATTGATGAAAACATATCAGTTCCACTGGCAGATTATTTCACTTATAACAAGACATTTTCCTGTGTTATAAGCAAAATAATCTGTCAATGGAACTAAACCCTTTTCATCAATATGAGGGATTATTGACTGAAAACAAGCTTCCATATCTTGCTAAAAAAGTTATTTATGACTGAGTTTTTTCTTGTGCAAAGACATTTGAGGTGGAAACGAGACCAAAAACATTTTGTGAGATTTTGTAATTTTGCCGGAAGACGCTGAGAGCCAAATATTGGGAGTGTGTTTGTTTCGCTCTATAGCTGACTTCAAAGGCACGAGCAGGGCCAATCAGGAGAGAGCAAACCTTTCAGGACCAACACACTGGGCCCAGCAGGACTCACACACACAGACACACACACACACACGCACACACACACACAGTCTAACTGCTGCAATTTGACTCAACAAGAGGGGAGTCAGGGGGTGGATATTTATTTTTAATAAAGCTCACGTATTTTAGGACTGACAATTCACAACATTCCTATTCCTCTGGGATCAATGTTGATAGAGAGAAGTTAGTCTACAGAAGCAGTGCGGTGCTTCAGCTGTGTTTGGATTCTCTCTGGGATGTGTGTGTGTGCGTGCGTGCGTGCGTGCGTGTGTGTGTGTGTGTGTGTGTGTGTGGGGCTGCAGAGAAGCCGAAGATATCCTGCTCTCCTTAAGCTGCAAAGCAGCCAAATAAATCTGCACACTCTGACGTTGGCGCTCTTCAGCCGAAGCGACTTCGGATCAGGGTGTGTTGGAGAAACGTGGAGGATTTGTTTAAATCACACAGAAACGTTGTGATGATGTTCGTGTTTTTTGGGGCGGGGTGGCTGGGGGGGGGGGGCTAAGGGAGGGCGTAGCGCTGCCCCCAGTGGTGCCTGAACATAGAGCCGAGGCGGATATTTGAGCCCCAGGGGGAAGTGGGTGCTCCCCTGTAGGCAGCCCCCCCTCCTGGGGGAGGCTGAGGGGATTTGGATCAGGTCCCACCTGGGCCCTGTGGGGCCCCTTCCTGGAAAGTCCCTAGAGAACTGAGGCTAGAGTCAGGGGGGTTGGGGGGCCTCACCTGCTTGTTTATTTAAAGGAACTGATCAGAAAACTAATTATTTTCACCCAAATCATCACTACAAGACTTGATGATGTCTTCATTCCCGCTGAAACACGAGTATTTCCGTTTGATCAAACGTTTTCAGTTCTCTGATCAATACCTGGACATCCACAGTGGCAGTATGGTCCTGTGGGAGCGTGGGTCCTTGTATCTCCATGCGTGTCAAAGCTGCACATCGCTGTGACGATATGCTTCAAGGACGTTTGCTCAGAATGGAGTGTGTCTCCACCGATCCTCAGCTCGGTCCAACAGGACGACCTTTGACCCGCGGGTTCACCGTTCAAACTCCTGAAGCTGGGAGTCTCTTTAAAGACGTTGGTTTTATAGAGATGCAGTTTTTTCCACTCGGTGTGACGTAACGTTTTCTTCCTTCAGGTGTCAAAAGTCTGAAGCTTCCTCTGATTTTTGCAGACTGGCAGAAAACTGAAGCCCAGAAGAGACGAGAGCAGCTCCTGCTGGACGAACTGGTCATACTGGTCAACAAACGGGACGCACTGGTCCGGGACCTGGACGCCCAGGAGAAAGAGTGAGTTACTTACAGAACAATCAAGAAACGTATGAAAGTGGTTTCAAGCAATCAGGGGCTTTCAAGGCCTCCGGTGCCCGTTTTTTTTTTTTTTTTTTTTCCCCCTCTGGTACTCCGGTCGATCCGACCCCACCTTTGGGGGTGGGATCTCTTCCAGATCTGTGGTGCCAGGAAGGGTGAAAGGTCAGAGTGTGGCCCCTGGCACGAATCCACCATGGCACTGCTTCATCCCCCCACCACACCGCAGCTCACAGGGAGCCGGGAGCACCAACACACACACGCACACACACACACCTCCTTCGGGACTCGTGACGTTTTGATGTTTGTGGTCCACAGGGCCGAGGCAGAGGACGAGCACCTGGAGAGGACGCTGGAGCAGAACAAAGGCAAGATGGCCAAGAAAGAGGAGAAGTGTGTCCTTCAGTGATCAAACCAACAAAATGTAGCCGATTAAAGAAATGTATCATCATGAATATCCTCACTTTTCCTATTGTTTCATAGCAGCTCGTAGAATTCTGACGAGGTTTTTAGTCCACTTTGACAAGCAGAGACTCAAACTTTGCACCAACTTTCTATCGAATCACAGTTTCCACTTTTTTTTCTTTTTTTTTTTGCATTTGAACTCCCAGTTATTAAAAAACAAAACAAAAACGGTACCGTTACGTAATATAAATATGTTTTCAAGATGGAGAGCGCAGAGCAGAATGAGGACACCAGAGGTACAACACAACTGGGTTTGATGAGGGGAACATTTCCCATCATCATCATCATCTTCAAATTTTTTTTTAAGAAGAAAAGAAACAAGACGTGATTTTTTTGAGCTTACTTGACATTTAGTTGCTTCACTTTATACTTGTAAAATATCTTAACTGCATTACTGTTTATAAATCTTGCATAAATCTTTCCTGTTTTTTTATTATTACTATTATTATTATTAGTATTATTATTATTACTATTGTCTTGGCTTGAAACCAAAAGAAATAGTTAAGAAAAAAAAGGTCATTGTATATTTCCTTCATTTTTCTGCTTTCTGGATCCTCCTTTGAATCCCCTACAGCCTGAACAACAGATATGTTTATTATTTATTGTTGCTTGTGAGTGAGTACTCTGTCACGTTTCATGTTTGTTTTGTTTTTTGTTTTTTTGTTTTTTGCTCAGCTAATTTTGGTTCCTATTTATTGTTGTTGGAAGAGGAGAGAAAAAAATGTTGCTTCCATTTGTATCTCTTAGAGCTCCACATGTCCTTTACCTGTGAACATTTATCTGATTATTTATTCCAGTCATAACCCAAGTCTCCAGTAATAAAGTCCTTATGATTTCATACTCCACAGCAGGGTGTGTGGCGTGTTTTATGTCACTCTAAAGCAGATTTAGGTTTTTTAAGGTGAGCATTATAGCTGTTTTATTGTTCACTATGATCTCAGCTCCACTATTTGTCTGTTTTGGGTTCATTTTGCACAATTTGTCAGCTGATGAAGTGGCCTTCATCAGCTTCCTTTCTTCAAATCTCCTGCTGTTTTATATAAATTTGTGTTGAGAATTTCACTCTGAACAGTTTCCACTGAAGGATATTTTTAAAACAAATCTTTTTTTTTTTCCTTTTTTTTCCCGGTTTCCTGAGCCGACCTGGAGAGAACCGAGAAAATTTTAGATCTTTTTATATTTACCTTTTTAAGATGACAGATTTTTTTTTAAGCTGCATTATTCCCTGATGTCAAACCGAGGTGACCTGTGAAACGTGTCTCTGGAAAACGGGGCCGCAGACGCAGGATGAGCGCGGGTTAACCCTCCGCTCCGTCCCCGCAGGCAGCCCTCCCATCCGCGATGAAAGCGGTGAAATCGGTTGTGACAGCAGACGTCCTCCTCGGCTTCTCTGATACTTTCAGATTAATTTGTTGATCTGTTTCTTCTCTGCTTGGGACCGACTTTTTCTTTTCTTTCTTTTCTTTTTTTTTTGCGCGCACATTACGCACGGTGCGTCCCCGGAGGCGCTTTGTTTTACACTCTGGCTGTGAGGACGTTAAAATAATACTCCACATTTAAAGTAAATTTAATCTTTTATAACTTGTTTCGGTTTTCAAACACTTTTTAAAATATCCATAATTATGGAGGCGGCAAACTGAACTTTTTGTCGAAGTTTTGAGCTCGGTTTGGTTCATTTTGGAAATTCACCTCTCAAATCTGCGCTCAAATCGCACACTTGGCAATAAACAAACGCCTGAAATGATTCTGACTTACCTCTGTTGCTCCACTTGCTGGTTATGGATAATTTATTAATGTTCCAGTTGCAGGAAAAAATATATATAAACGGGTGGGAAAAACATCTGGATCCTGTCTCCTTTCGGCGGGACCTTCGCTGCGTTTTCCCCCGACAGGTGCTGCGCGCCGCTCGGCCTCCGCAGCTCGCTGGGAGCCGGGAGCTCCAGAGCTCTCCGTGCGACGGGAACCCGGAGCTTCCCGCAACAAGCCACTCTGAGGTTTATGCATCATCGTTTTAATAAGCACCGACAACATCCCCGCAGATCCGAGCTTCTTCCAATCCTCCCGGCTGAAGGGACAAAACTTTTCAACCCCCCACCCCCTCCTGCTCTCCTCTGCTCCGCTCTAATCCCAGGCTTTACCAGCTCAGCATTAAGAAAATTCAACTGCAATTTGGGATTAGACAAAATGCTCTTATTACAAAAAGCTTGGTGCAACTTGATAACTTGATACTTGTTCAGGGGGGTTTATCTGGAGGTCTCACATCGAGAAAAGGAAGAGGGGAGAAAAAAAACAAGAAATGTGAGGGGAAATGTCAGAATAAGCCGTCTCTTTTGTGTTGGGAAGGCCATATTTGTTGAATGGCCTTTTTGCATAATTTAACGGAGCCTCTGTGTGTGTGTGTGTGTGTGTGTGTGTGAACAGGAGGGGTGCTGGTATTTGGATCTTTGGCGGGCCTCTGACTGCTTGGACTTCAGAAATAAAATGCAGAAAAGGTGCGGGGAAGGGTTTGACCTCTTTCAAATCACCTTTCATTTCTCCCCTGCTTCTTTCATGTCTGATTTTGATCTGATTTGATCCTGAGCGGCTGCGTTAAAAAAAAAGCCGCCTTTTAAGCATCACCACTGCAGGCCTCGACACAACCTGCAGCATTTATCTGTATAGTCAAAGTCCTCGTGCGTGCTCTGCTTTAACGCGTAAAGATGTAATTTCCACCCCTTCACTTGACTCCATTTTGTTTATTCTGCATTTGAGATCCGCGGGTTTTTTTTTTTCTGTTTTGACCTTCAACAACAAATGGACAGAAAATTCAAACGTATTCATCTTAAAAGGTTTTGCTTTTAAAAACATCAACGTGCTCGAGCGGCTGCAGCTTCTGCCTTTTTTTTTAACCCGCTTCCTCCGCAGTGAGTTGGAGGTCTTTTCCTATTAAACTTTACGTCAACCATCCTCAAATGTAATTCTAAATGGGGATTAAACCTCATTAATATTCATGAGATTTGTCTCTGTGTGTGAGTGTGTAGAGGAGGAAAAAAAAGAGAGGGAAAAGAGGGAGGGGATATCAATAAAAATCAAAATGGGTAAATTTAACTTCTCATCGCCTGGTTTCATCGCTCCACTTTTCTTTCTTTCTTTTTTATTTTTTAAAGATGGGAAATAGTTTTGCAAAGGAGATTTAAAAAAATAAACAGAAGTGGATTTGAGCCTCAAAGTGGCAAATTTCCCCCCATTATTTCTTCATGTTTGGTAGAAAAATCCCACATTTGCAGATGATGTGACGCTTAAAAAAACACAATGGCGTTTTCTGTCAAGAAAATAAAATCCCACATGTTCAGTTTTATTTCAAGTGCTCTGTCACCTCTTTGCCTGCATCTCCCTCTCGATTCAGTCCGTTCCAGTTTGCGCACTCACTCTGACTCACAGCGGAGCGGCAGGCCCGCTGCTGCTGCTGCTGCTGCGGGCCTCTGAATCGTTTCCATCTTCTATAAAAGCCTCCGAGCTTCTTCCCCCTGCTCTCCGGGATCTGTCCGTGGAGGAGGTGCAGCGGGAGGTGGAGGGGTGGGTGGTGGGAGAAAAGGGGGCGGTGTCCTCCCCTCGCCTCGCCTCTCCCTCTCCCCAATGTCTGCCGCCGCGAGCTCATTGGCGGCCCGCGCCGTCCGTCACGGCCGCAGCCACTCTGTGATTGGCTGCGGGAGGCGGATCCCGCAGGTGATCCTCCGCTCATAGAGGCGCGGGGCGGAGAGAAGGTGATCAATCTCCATCCGTCTCCATTAGAAATCACCTTCAACAGCCTGACAGACGACGACGAGCCCCCCTGAAAAAAGCAAATGAGTTTGATTTGTGAGGCCGTAAAAACGCCCGGAACCGCGGCGAGGACGCGCTGAGCCCGTCTGCGCCTCCTTTAAAAATATATATATATATATATATATATATATATATATATATATATATCCCGTGATGCCGCTGGCTTTGCGCACTGTTCGGTTTTGAGCAAGTCTGCGACTTCTTCGGCAGGCTTCCTCCTGCTGGATAATTTTACTCGCCTCTTGCGGTCCGAGGGCTCGGGAGGAAAGAAGGAAGGAAGGAGTAAAACAAGGTAAAGTTTTTATTATTATTATTATTATTATTTATTTCTCTCTCACTTTTAAGACTTAAACTTTTTTAAGTTTTGGCGACAGAATCTAATTCAATTTGCGTAAGAATCTTCCGCAGATATATCAATTAATACCGCAAAGTGAAGGACTTTCAGCTTCAGCCGAATCAACTTTCCTCCAGGAGTGCAGATAATTTTCACATTTCAATTCCAAATCTTCCCTTTGAGTTTTTTCTCCTCTTCTTTTTTTTTTTCTCTTACTGAGCGCAATTGGCCATTAAAGCGTGTGAAGCACTCTGTAGATAATTGGAGAGGCGTGTTTTGGTTTTTTGTTAATTTATTTCGCTGATAAGAGCCCTTGTGAAGCGCTCGCTCTTTCTCCCCGGAGGTCTAATCTAAATTCTAATGGAGTTCATTTGCACCGAGATGTCGTCCTCTCCTCTCCGCTCCTCTCCTCTGCTCCCCGGCCCGCCACGACTGCAATCCACGTCGGCTTGGCTGGGCTTCGGTTCGGCCAGTCAGGCCCCTCATTGTTAGAAATAGTCGCACTAATTTAATTTGCACTCTTTGCGCTGCAGGGCTGTGTTTGGGTTGAGATTTTTGCGGGGAATTATGGAGTCTACGAGTCCAAATTAGTTGTTTTGAATCTTTATCCTATCTAGAATTTATTCAAAGTAGAGTTGATTTAAAAATAACACCTTTCACGTTAATTACGTCTACAAAATTACAAATTTCTATGGACTTAAATGTGTCTAGTTTGCATTAATTTATTCTATTTATTTACTGCACGTTTTAGACGGATGCCTCCCTGTGTGTGTTTTAATGCAGATGGCTGCAGGGACTCCTGCTTGTGGTTGTAAACAACAAAGCAATGACCAGAAAAAACAAAGAAAATAATAAAAAATTAAAACTAAGGACCAGTTTCCAGAAAGGCTTCTGATTGCGTCATTAATATATCAAACGCATTCGTGACCTACTTATATTTCATATTAACGTGCAAGTGTTTTGTCAGAGCAGAGCTACTCAACACACACCATGACACACACACACACACACACTGGAGTTTGACTCGGCTGAGCTGCAGGGTTTTTTTTTCGTGAAAGTTTGTTTAATAGAGCATTGCATGCATTTTTAAAGAGTATTTTTTTTAAGTTGTAAATAGTATTTAAAATGGTTGCTGGGAAAATGCGTGCAAGATGTCGATAATTACAGCCATATAAATGGAAATAAATGCTGCTGTCGTCTAAGTAATCTAACCAAATTAACACGGAAATCAGAACTTTACATCTAAACCTGCAGGGTTCCTCCAGCACCTCTCTCATCCTCTTTCACTATTTAAAGCAGGAACATTATTATAAATCCTGTTTTTAAGTTGTTTTTAAGAGGTGAGATGTGGAGGCTGTCAAACGCACGTCAACTTTTCGTTTGTTTATTTTTCTCATGAAAGTCCTAATAAAACGACTAATACTTGTGTTTAAAGAGCGTGATGATTAAACAGTGCAATTTATCCTGTGTTTTATATCCTACTGCCATGGAAACATAAAAAATATTTATTTTGATGTTTGTAATTGTGCGTCTGTTTTTAATTGTCATTCAGCTCAAGTTGCCCAAAAACAGGACAATATAAAAATGTAATTTTTTGTAAGACCAATTAACGCCATATTTACGCTTAAATGTCAGGCAAATTTCAGACAAAAAGGCCTCGCTTAGACATTTTATTATTATTATTATTATTATTATTATTATCCTCTATGCAGTAACTTGAGTCGGTCCCCTGCTCCGTCAAGCTGCAGCATCGGGGGAAGCTGAACCACTGGCCTGAGCTGGGTGGAGCAGTGACCGCCTGTAGCATGATGTCCTACCTCAAACAGCCCCCCTATGGGGTCAATGGCCTGGGGCTGAGCGGCGCTGCCATGGACCTGCTGCACCCCTCGGTGGGGTACCCAGGTAGGAGCCCCGACACTTTGGTTAACGCTGTTAAACTGCTTGAGAACCGGCGAAATTAATTAAGCTAGCTGCTTAATTTAGCTGCTGTTCTTGCTCGCGCTATTTTTTATTTTTTTTCCCAGTGGAGTGTTTATTTGGGGGGAAATGTAGGTAATGTCTGAAAAAATACACTCTAAGTTTATTTAAAATGTTCAGGCAGTGGGACTGAGTTCAAATGAAACTACTTGGCTGCACTTTAGCCAACTCGGCTTTTATTTTCCACTCCACCGGAGTCAACTTCACTACACATCTGTGGACTGAGTGTCCAGCGTTTGCTCACCGTATTTCGTCCTTCTGGGGCCGCGCCTGTTTCCCGCAGCGACTCCCAGGAAGCAGCGAAGGGAGCGGACCACGTTCACCCGCTCGCAGCTGGACGTCCTGGAGGCTTTGTTCGCCAAAACCCGGTACCCGGACATCTTCATGCGGGAGGAGGTGGCGCTGAAGATCAACCTGCCGGAGTCTCGAGTTCAGGTGAATTGAAATCAACATCCCGAACTGAGGAGGTGGGATGAATAATAAAAAAAAAATTATAACAAACATATTTTATTATCGCACCCAGAAAAAAAAATGCTGTTTTAATATTATTGATAAATTGTAAAAAGCAGAAATTAGATTATTTTTACTGTTAGTGACGTCATTTAATCCAGAACATTCATCGAGTAATCGTTACCGTTAGCCAGCTAGTTTATATCCTAGATTATCTTTAATATTTTCCTAATTTTCACGCACAAAAATGTCACAGAATCCCTTCTCTACACATTCTTAAAACAATTAATAATTAATTACTAAAATCTGAGAAACCTGAATGAGGAAGCTTTTTTTTTCAACAGTATTTTAGATTAATTTTGTGATTGGACAGTCTCTGAGTCAAGTAATTAGCCACTAAAGCAATAAGAGCTTAACTTATGACTAAATTAATTAATGGCAGTAAAAGATTGGCTCATTAGTTAATGGGAAATGTTACTGTAACCACTTTACATCAGAGGCTATAGATGTGGATTATTATGCTGGGGGATTGGTCTACCTGATTTACCTGCACTGCTTTAGTTTAGCTAACAGAAAAACTTCATAATATCCTGCAGATTTGTTCATGAATGCTCATACTTTGACAGTGTATTGGGTCTATATATTTTAAGCAGGTTGATGTTTGCTGTAATTTGATCTGAAATGCAGGAAGAATAAGACGTTTCCCTGGAAATACTGCACACACATTTAAGCGCTGCAGCACAATGCCAGACAAATACTACTCTTAACAGGCATAATGGGGGGAACCGAGGCCGCTGTCTCACAGTTTGAGTTATTTTCAGAATATGTGTGTGAAACAAAATGCTCTACAAGATCCTACCCTCTCAGTGCTCTAGAGTTACCCCACTGTGTGGTGAAACTCAATAGCCTGTTATCTTAGAGCCGTCTACCAGGTATGAAATTAGACCCCTGGCTGATCCAAGCCAAGGGGCCGAGGTGGAAATGAACCTTGATGGATAATAACCCTCAATTTTCCTCCATAATGTACTCCCAGCATGGCCTAGGAGTTTTTCCCTTTATTTGTTTCATGGTGGTTGGTAACTCCCGCTTGGTTTGTGTGTGTGTTTTTTTTTTTTTGCGTGCATTTTTGCGTACAGGTGTGGTTCAAGAACAGGAGGGCCAAGTGTCGCCAGCAGCAGCAGAGCGGCAGCAGCACCAAAGCCAGGCCGCCCAAGAAGAAGTCCTCTCCGGCCCGGGAGAGCACCGGCTCAGAGAGCAGCGGTCAGTTCACCCCACCCGCCGTCTCCAGCGCCGGCTCTTCCTCCTCTTCCACCTCGTCCACCAACCACACAGGCCCCGCAGCGCTCAGCAGCACCTCTACCTCCATCAGCACCGTCTCCTCCATCTGGAGCCCTGCCATCTCTCCAGGAAACGCCCCCGCGCCTGCCGTCGCCCCGCTCCCCGAGCCGGGACCCCCGTCCAACGCCTCCTGCATGCAGCGGTCCATGTCGGGCTCGGCCGCCGCCGCCACCTCCTACCCCATGTCCTACAACCAGACGCCAGGCTACGGCCAGGGCTACCCAGGCCCCTCCAGCTCCTACTTCAGCAGCGTAGACTGTGGCTCCTACCTGGCGCCCATGCACTCCCACCACCACCCCCACCAGCTGAGCCCCATGACGGCCTCCTCCATGTCCGGCCACCCACACCACCACATCAGCCAGTCGTCAGGGCACCACCACCACCACCACCACCAGGCCTACGGCGGCTCTGGCCTGGCCTTCAACTCCTCCGACTGCCTGGATTACAAAGAGCAGACGGCGGCCTCGTCATGGAAACTCAACTTTAACGCCACGGACTGCTTGGACTACAAAGACCAGGCCTCCTGGAGGTTCCAGGTCTTGTGATCAGCTTTTTAACGTTTTTTTTTTCTTCTTCTTGGCTTCTTTTCCTGCTGCCCCCTCTTCTATTAGTTTGTTGCTTGTTATTAAAAACAAAGAGTTTATGAACCATAACGACATGCTCAGCAGTCGAACTGCTCTTCTCCCCACTTGTCCTCCGTATGATAGAGAAAAAAACGAAGAAAAAATTACAAAAAAAAAAAAAAATCCTGTTGAGCATCAGGAGCAGCTTTGAGGCTATTTCTAAAAATTTGGAGGAGCTTAAACTGTTCTACAAAACACGACTCGGACAAACTCCTTCGACCACCAGCCCTCTGGATGGGAGGAATATTTTCCCCTCCGTTGCACTGACGGGGAAACAAACTGCCCTCCTGCCCCTTTTACCTCCAACCCTATCAGATTCTGTACAGTTTTTATTTCTCAAATTTGTTATTTTAGGACCACAGAGATTTTTAGTCAGCTGCGTCATGGAGCTGAAATATGTAAATACTATTTGGGTCAGTTACAGTGACCATGTTTAGTTTTTTTTTTTTGTTTTTTGTTTTTTGTTTTCCTTTTTCTGAATTTAAAATTGTTTATAACAACTTTGGGAGAAAAAAAAACATGCTATGTAAATCTTTCTAAATATTCCAAAGATGATAAATTGGCCATGAAGTTGCGCTTTTTCACATGGGATTTTATTCAGAAAAAAAATACTTAAAAATTTTCGATGTCTTGGATTTAACAAAAGGGGGAAAAAGACATCTGACCGGATGCAGACGTTATTCCAGCCTCTACATTTTCCAACCAGATCTCCTCTCTGGAGCATTGTGGTGAC
This sequence comes from Poecilia latipinna, assembly GCF_001443285.1. NCBI lineage: Eukaryota > Metazoa > Chordata > Actinopteri > Cyprinodontiformes > Poeciliidae > Poecilia > Poecilia latipinna. The sequence goes on along the minus strand of NW_015112654.1, from coordinate 561,437 downwards.
ACTGGACATGTTTGAACCGCAGCACTTGGCTTAATTGTGGGGTCAAAGTATTTTTTATTTTATTTTTTATTATTATTATTATTATTATTATTATTATTATTATTATTATTATTATTATTTCTGGAGGGAGGGGGAATGTGGATTTAATGCTCCAAAAGAGAGTGAGATGTTGAATGTATCTTAAAGGCAACCACACTTGCATACATGTTCATCCAATAAAGATCCCTTAAGTCCAAATTAATTTTCCATAAGTGGATTCTGTCTCAGTTTGACTCCCAGCGGGGAGGTTTTTTTTTTTAATATATAATTTATTTATTTATTTATTTATAGATGCTTGTACATCCGAAAATTACAAAATCCACACTGCTGTTTTCTCTCATTTGAACTAGTCACACTTTTATTTAAAGGCTTGTTTATTTTGTTTCTCTCTAATTATAGCGGGGTAAATGCAAATTAGTGCGTAATTAAAACAAGCCTTGAACGCATGTAGGGCCCGCATTTCCATTTTAGAGAACGGATGTTTAATCCTCTCTGCCTGCCTTAAATTGAAACACTAACGTCTCTCCTTGCTTTAGGGAGGCTAATGGTATTTATTTATTTTTATTTTGACTCTGCCGTTTAAAGAAAAAAAAAAAAGCGAAGCCGGAAGACATTTGATCGAGGCGTAATTGAATGCAGCGCAGTAATTGCGTGATAATTACTCCTGGTTTCTCCAAAATAACCCGCAGGAATCTCGGGGCCTCTGATGCGGTAATTACGGAGGTGGGGCCAGGTTAGGGGGGTCACATGTAAGAGTGTGTTTGATGCGTTTATTCTCACAGGCAACAGAAAAACGGCGAGAGGTAACCATAATAATAATAATAATAATAATAATAATGGTGTCAGGAGGCCGCAGAGAGACGAGGAACCTTTTAATTCATGGGTGTATTAACAAAGCAATTTTTTTCTCTCCTCAAACTTTTTCTCCTGCTTTTTTTATATTTTTGACAAATATGTTTATTAAGCATATTTGACTAAATGCGCTTTATAAAGTTATAATTAACTCTGAAGATATACATTTTTAAGGATATGTTTTTTTAAACGATTATAACAAAAAAAGGTTAAACTACCTTCCTTAATTTCTAGCTAAATTACGCTTTTCAAAACGCTTTAAACTAAACAAAAAGTCACGAGTAAGAGTTTGCGTCGTTTTTAAAGGCCAAGGAGCTGAAAAAAAAACTTTAAATCTGATCAGATCAGCGGCCTGATCGATCCGGGCCTCTCTGCCTGCAGGGAGAGCGTCCAGCTGCTGCCCTCGCCTCTGTTTATGTAGATCAGATTCGCAACAGCTGAATAAATATCGGCCGAACTGGGAAACATCAAAAACGTGTTTGCGTCAAGACGCGCAAACAAGCGCTGCGCAATGTCCACCAACAGCGGCGGATTTGTTCGGATTTGCATCAAACAAACATTTGCGGATCAATCTTGCGCGACTCGTCTGAGGAGTTGTGAGGAGCCACAGGTTCTTCATGAGGCAGCTGCGACCCAGGAGTAAAGAAACCAAAACAAAACAAAAAAAGGGATCAGGGTCAGAAAGAAAAGGATGGATTAGCAGCTTGGTTGAGAAAAAAAACACTAAGTGTGAAATATTTGAGAGAATTATTCCACAGAGTAAAGTAAAAAAAAATTTTTGTATTACTTTTAGTGTTTTACGCGTTGCAAGGAATTAGTCAACCAGATTAACCTTCATCTAAAATACGTTTTAAAATGAATAAAAATGTGAAGAATTAGATTTTTGAGTAAAAATATATTACATCCATATTTTAGAAAAATAAAATAAAATCTTGAGTCGTTGTCTGTCCGAAATAAAGAAAAAAACTAAACCCTTATGTCGCCACTGACATAAATCAAACAGAAATGACAGATTTTTTAAAAGCAACTTTATTTCCATAATTTTGTTTTTCAACTGTTAGACACAAAGTCATCCTAAACTCTTAATCTAAATTTGAAAAGTTATTTTTATGTCTTGCTTTTTGGGAAAGTTGTGAAAAAAATGTTAAAGCGATTAAAACAAAACAAAGGGTGGGGGAAGTGCAAATGTTTTGTTGTTGTTGTTGTTGCCATCAGATATTTTCCTTTCACTGCCTGATTCATCAGGTTTCACCACAAGATGCTGAAAGCAAAAGTGGAAACGTCAGTTCTGACAAAACGGCCTCGTCTGAACCCTACAAAGCAAAAAGAGTGAGAACAAAAACCATCTTTACAAAAGCTGCTCGGCTGACGACGCCGTCAGCTCACAGCGTTTCTCACTTGGCTCCAGCTCTGCTCCTGGCAGCAGCATCCATGTTGTTTTAGGGCTTTGAGAGGGTTTAAGGTGAGGCTGTGTTTTCAAAGCGGCCCGGCTCACCACCAGAGCTTTTGCCAGAGTTACGTTAATACAGATTCTCCTTGCAGAGAGCTTGAGACGTTAGCTGGTCCTGCTGTATGTGAATAGGAGGTCAGTGCTTTAACTTCAAACTCTGCTCAGTGACCTCATCGATTGCTGTTGGCCTGTTGTTAGCCATTTAACCCTTTGGCCTCTCCTCCACATGAAGTTGTGGACTGGAACCTGCTGACATTTTGTTCACACTTTGACCAGAAGATGAACTGGATCCAGGCTGCATTATACATTTGCATCAGTGCTTATATTTCTATAGAGAGGCATAGAACGAAGACAAAGCCGGATCAATCCACCGGTATTTTGGGTTTTGCGAGATCTGGAAGGCCTCGATAGTGGTCAGTGTGCTGGGACCATTTTCTTCTATTTCCACACTCGTCTTTCATTGACTACAGCACTGAGAAGCAATGCAGAGGATTATATTTACCTGAGAGGTTAATCTGGGGTCAACTGTACAGCAACGTGGGTGTAGACCAGGCTGCCGTCTCTGGTTTCTTTGCTTTGTCCGACAAGGTTACCTACCTTTTTCCTCGATGGAAGCACGTTTCTTTGGTTCTCTTTTGTGGTTTCTTTGCTGTACGTTTCAGAAATCACAAGACCTCTGGAGTCCAGACTTAACCAAAATGAGAAAAAACCAGAGCAAAGTCTAACAGTTGAAGTTTCCAAAAACCTCCAGGAGCATTCATGAAACTCCTGGTAGGGTTGGTACTCGCTACATATGATTGAGAGGATGAAGAGTTGGAGTGTTTGTTGTTTTTGTCAGTTGGGAGGACTTAAAGGAATTTGGCTACCTGATCCTTAAAGTGTGCTGGGAGATCTGGTCTACTTACACCAGACAGACCGGTTGCTTTGTTGGACAAAACTGTACCTGATAAATGGTTTCCAAATGGTGTGACAACTTCTGCAGCTTGATTACCGTCAGGTATTCTTCACCGCCGAATTGTTACAGGGATTTGACAAAAAGTCTGACAAAAACATCGTGGCCTACAAGCTTTTGATTGACGACGGTGACCAAAATAAAACATGTTAACGTGGGCATTTGAACACAAACTACAAAAGAAAAAAAAAAAGCCAATCATGTTGCCTTGGTCAATGCCACAAGTGTGAAAAGAAAAACAGCATAGCTCTAGCAAGTTGTTGAGACACACTTTATCTGCCCTAAAACCTGATGTTGAGCAATTCCAACAGCTTCAGGGCAAAAAATGCATCGGTTCTGAAGTTGGTAGTCACGGACAAAGTGCTCTGCATATTACAGAGCCTACGGTCCTTGCTATCCTGCTTTGGATGAACAAGAAGGAACTTCAAAATGTCACAGATTAGCCTGATTTGAACTAGACTGGTAAAAAACTAGCCCTTGTTTGACGTTTTGATTCATACAGAGGGTCTGGATCCTTGGCTACTGAGAAATGATTGCTTCCTGGAGGCATGGAGTCTGCTGAAGTTTTAAATTTTATCCAATCACTAATATTTGCCCGTGATTTACATAATGCGCCATTTCTCAACGTTTTCCGGAAGTTGTCTGTGTTGTAAGCAACAATCCTCCAATGTGAAGAGAGAAGTACAGAGCAAAACAAAATGGCTGTTAATGTTAATTCAATATTCATAACTTCTCCTTATGTTCACTGACTGACCTGGAGAAAACTCTACCAGAGCAATCCAACTCAATGGGAGAAAACCCAGAGGGAGTACTGAAGGGAGATGAGAATTGAACAAAATAGTGTAGGAAAGGTAACAATCAGGCCAAATTTGAACCATAAACTAACTTTACGAAAAGACCCGACACATTTTCCTGCATAGTAGCAGTGAAGCTAGCTATTTCTCCCCAGTGCATATTTTGTATGTTAAAAAGCAAAGATTGAGCTCTTTAGCATTTTCAGTCATTGTACATGCTAATGTTTTAGCCACCTTAGAGTGTGAATAAGAGGACACCAGAATAGTCTTTAAAAATGTAATCAAAACGGTGATAAACACATTATCGTTGACGTTCCTTGTTCAAAGACACAGCTCAAAGCATTCACACTCATGCCAAACTGTTAGCATGCTAACCACAGATGGAATCAGATGGTAGAAACTTCCCAGAAGTTCAAACATGGGGCAGTAAAACAGAAGTAAACAGCTGCTCTAAGGTCAACGGAACCATCAAACAACTTCCTTCCTCCTTTGCTTCACCTGATGGGAAAATCAGACTAACTGGTCTGGCAGCAGCGCAGCAGCTCTCTGCGGTTTCTAAACAGACCACTCCCTTCAGATGATGGCTGCTTGTCCTGACGACTTCCTCGCTTCCCAGTCTCCTTCCTTGTAAAATCAGTCGCATCTTGGCGAGCAGGGATGGATTAGGAAGGTATTTGAGAGGAGTTATCTCATCTGAAAGGGATGCGGCAGACCCTCGTCCCAACTTGTCTTCCCCACTCTTCTAGATCTGGGAGAGCTTAATGGGGGCTTGTTGGCCCGCGGGCCTTGATGTTTCACACAGAGCCTGTGTGAAAACCGATTACCACTTTTCCTCTTCCAGTTCATTTTCTCTTCGGTGACAAATGTATGTTTACAAAGGAAGACATCTGAAATCATCCAGCCTCATTTATGACCTGATCTTCAGAAATTATACAAATCTAAAGTTATCCAACAATAACTGTAAATAAATAAGGGAGTAAATCATTGGCTATAAATGAAGAAGAAATCTGACTTTATTAGCTATAAAATGATTTGGAGGAAAATAAATATTCATTATGTCCAATTATTTGTGTCCTTTCAGATTGACAAGAAGACATTTTTTCAATTTAAGCTACTAAAATCGCTACTAATGGCAAAATAATACCGACTTATTTGAACTCAAATTCAGTAAATCTGTCTATTTGATGTCTAGAATGGCCCTGACATTCTTTCCTATGATATTTCGTTAAATCTGAGTCGTGCCCATCAGAAATAAACCCATAAGTGGAGCCCTGTCCGCCCTCAGGGGGAGAGGGTGTTGGTCCAATCAGGGGGGGCATCATTAGGTGCTAAGGCTTCTGCAGAAACTCTGCACAGCTGTTGCACTGAGGAGGCAAAAAAAAGAAAAAAAAGGCAGATAACCTGAGTGCTGGAGGCTTGATTCGTTTCCAAAATGTTAACAAGGCCGTTTCGCAGCTCCAGCACCCTGCGCAGTATGTTAATACCACTAATAAGCCTATCTCTGCAAGTCATCACGGATGGCAAAGATCTGAGGCAGTGTTTTACAATAAAGCTGCTGGCCGCGTTTTAAATGAAGCATTTGTGATTTCACAAAGCCGACATAATTGCTCAAAGGGGTGACTGAGGAGACCGTGTGGTACCCTTACTTTGTTTTTTATTATTATTATTGTTTATTATTATTTATTATTATTATTATTATTCGTCTGTGTTACATTATTTAATTTGGTGTGATGAGATTTCACCGTTTGTGTGTCAAACATGTGACGGCGCGGGGCATTCAGTGGGGGGCGGGAGAGAGCGGCTCGCCTTTTTAGGCAATTTTGCAGCTTTTCTCGAAGCTGTCACGTCGAACAATCGGCAGATGATGCAGTCTTGGTTTGTAAATTATAAACGCGTCAAGAGATGCCGCGCGCGCGCTGACAGATGCCACTTATCGGCAGCTGCCTCTGCAGTGTGACTGTATCATCGGAGGGGAAACATAACAACATCCTGATGTTTACATAAGAGAAGTATTAGTATCAGTCACAAATGTAATTCCTTTCAGCTTTCCCTCGCTTGTTGGATTGACTACCCGAAAAACATACAATGATTTTTTTTAAGCCAACAAAACAAGAAGAAGAAAAAAGAAGCAGAAAAGCATCCTTGTTGATCTTCTGTCCATTTCCAGCATCACTTCTTATATGTTTTTTTTTTTTGTGGAAATCCTCTTAGAATGCAAAGTAAATAGATTACGATACAGTGAGGGATTAGAGCTCGCGCGGCGCTGTCAGATTAGTCGGCGAGAGCAGCGCGTCGACAGCTCTGACACGGCTGTGGCTGCTGTTCAGGAAAGGGGCTCCGGCTCCGCAAGACGGATGCTTTAAAGGCGCTGCCTGGCTCCCGTTCATGAATAAAACTGCGGCCGTAATCTCGGCCAAAACACACACACACACACACACACACACACACACACACACACACACACACACACACACACACACACACTTTTACATTCACAGACACACATGCAAGAGGACACTTGCAACATAAACTACCAACACAAAAAGTCTTTATTTTATTCAGGTTGGTGAGTGGCAGGTTTTGATGTATTTGTAATAGAAAAACTGTTCATGGTTTTATTAGATGCTGTATAAAAATGAATTAGATTAAATATTTTTTTAATTGTGCACCTTCCGTTTTGCATAAATAACATTTCAGATAAGCATCCTTCTTTGCAAATAAAAACATACATCTATTGCGAGACATAAGGAGAATATAATAGTATATTGTCTCCTTTAGGGAATAAAATCCTTTTTTTTATTCAAACCATTCCTAAATGAACTACATGGAGCATCCCGGGGTCTTCGTCATCCTGGAAGAAGAACAGAAACACCATTTATTGTCGTCTGACATGGATCAGTTTACTTTCATAACCTCTTAGTAGTGTAGCATGAACATGCAATTCCAGTTATTAATTTTGTTAGGCTAATAAATTAAGTGCATATAGTCCAAAAAATCTCAACTGTGGTTTTTTGTTCTTAGAAAACGAATAAATGATTCAAAGTTGGACATTTTTCTACAAAAACCTAAAATGCCGGCTGCATAAAATGAATGGCCTCATGAAGTGCCTAATATGAGGAACCAATGCAGAAAGATGCATTATATTAAAATTAAATGAAAAAAGCTTAAAATTGATTTGTTTTAGCTTTACATCATGTTCATCAAAAACACACTGAAGTGTTGCCTTTTTTTCTTTCATGCATGTTGGAGAAATCCATTAAATCCTCCCATAGAAACCATTCAGCTGTACAAACTGCCTCAGTGGACCCAGCACCACCCCGAGACTCCTCCACTCAGCTCCTTCAGACTAGCCAGCAGCAATTAGCAAACACCTGATGAAACTGCACATCTGCTGAGCTCATTAAATGAACTAATTCTCAGTGAAACACTGGTAAAAATGTCGTTATCATTTTTAATAAGAGAAGCGCTGTTGTCATGACGACCTGAAGACAGTGTTTCTGAACGATCAAGAGTTTATACAGAGACAGAGGTCTATTTCAAAACATTATATACTGCATTTTGTAACAACTGAAGAGAACATAGTCACTTGATTGAGTTATAAAATTGCACTATGTGCCTGGAAAAAACATAATTCTGCCCCTTTAAAAATAGTGAACAATCTTGTTTTTCATGTTTTTTTGTGTTTTGCTTACTATCTCTTCTCTGTCTCAGATATAAACGCGCACATGTGGCGTGCAAACCATCACAATAATGGCAGCGCTGGTGGAGGTTTAATTTGTCTAAGTCCATTAAGAGACTAAAAGTTGTTACTGTCAGGGTTTTTATGCCAGGGTCATTTTTGTTACATTTAAATTCTCTTTTTAAAAACAGAGTTTTGATTCTCATTTCACAGTCCTCATTTTTCTTTTTGAGTAAAAGACAGCAGATCATAGTGAATGTTGTGTACAATATGTCCGTTTTGTAAGAAAATAACTTGTTTGGAGAAAAACAGATAAAAGAAAACATTTGTGTGTGATTTACTTTAGCTGTATTTGTTATTTAACAGTTTAAGTTAATGATCATTCCTTATTTAGCACAATGTAGCGTTCTATGCAAACCATACAGCAGAAATGTCATGACAGATAAAATGATTTGAATTTTGACTGCGTGTCACTCAAATTCATATGACTTGAGACTTGACCTCAACTTGCAAACGACGACTTGTGAACATCTGTCAGTCTACTTACGTTCCCTCCTTCTCTGTTGCCTCCACTGCTTCCTGGATAAACAGAAGCAGAAACAACATAATGTGGCTGCTGTAGTAACAGTGGCACTTCAACAGTAAACAGCTCAGATGTTTGCTCAGAGAGTCCGGCATGTCGTCTTTCTGGCTTTTAACAAATGTAAATAAAAAAATAAAAAAACCTTGTCATTTATGGTGATCTCCCTCTCTTTGAGCTCAGCGCTAATCAGGTTGTGATTGACATTAAAACCCCAGCATGCCTTAAACAGAAGACGCCGATGCTAATGTTTTCCTTCAATAGCCTACAGTCTGGATTATAGAGCGACAGAGCGATTTGGTGCTGAGACAATTGCAAATAAAATGGAATTATTAAAATGTAAAGAGCAGCGAGGAGATGATGAGAAGTGATGGGGTTTTTTTAATGGACGTTCTTCTAAGAGACCGGTTAGTGAGCTCAGACGCTTGAAAGCACTGAGGCCAAGTTCAGAGAGCGGTACAAGCAGAAATATCGCTTGAGAAGTGTTGGTGTGCGAGCAATGAGAGCTCTCAAAGTCCTCAACAAGCATCCGCACATCACAACCAGCGGTCATAATTAAACATCGCTTAGGTTGAGACAAAAATATTTGCCACCTTTCAGACTTTCTTGCACTTACATGTTTCAGATCATCAAACAGATTGAAAATATAAGACAATGACAGACAGAGGAAATGTAGGGAGCAGCTTTTAAGTTTCAAAGCATCATGTGGAGCACCGATGGCCTGACTTTCCCAGAGTTCATCATTTAACAATAAGACAAAAAAAAAAAAAAAAAAAAAAAAATTCGGGGGGGAAAATGGGGGAAAAAATTCACAGCTGACCAAAAGATCCAAAAGATTGTCTCACATTTACCAAAAAAAATAACACCTTGATTTGCTGCACTTTGGGGAAAATATTCTGTAGACTAACAGATTGAAATCGGGACTTTTTGAAAACAAAATGAAGGATTTGGACAGTCCTAGTCCAAATCTAGACTTTAATCTGATTGAGATGTTCTGGCACACCATAAACAGGCCAAAGGAATGGAAAAACACTACTAGTTTTCACAGATATCGTTTGAGGCGAATCTTTGTTTGACATAAGCATTTGTTTGATGATCTGTAACAATTATGTGTGGCAAAAAAGGTTAAACTGAAGAAATATGTAAGGGGTGAATACGTTTTCAAAGCATTGCATACTGCTGTGTTTGTTTGAGCTGCAGTTTTGTTATGTTGTGGTTCCGACCTGCAGACGACCCACCTGTCTGTCTCAGCATTCTGAGCAGATCTGGACTGACCGCTACATGGATGGACTCTGGTCTCCTTGGTCTGGTCAGTTCATCGGCTCTAAAGAACAACAACACAGCACGATTAGTTGTGTACACATCTGTTAAAGTCAGAACAATTCAAATTCAAACAATTCAAACAATTCAGTACCTGGACCAAGCCAAGGAAAATGCTGGTCAAACCATCTAAAATGTCAGTGGTCAGGAAAAGAACATCCATCTCGACAGGAATGTGTTTCAGACTGTTATGTCACTTTACTAAGCTTTTTGATTATATCAATTCTGGGTACATTGTTGGAGGAAAGTTTGGTGGATGGAGCCAGAACTACAGGTGTGACAGTGAAGCCTTTAAACTGGTCAACAGTCCAAACATTTAGAAAGAAAATTGATATTTCACTGATAATGTTCTTACAAAAGACACGGTTTGAGTGTAAATCAATAAAAAATGTTATAAAGACACAAAAGAACCAGCAACAACAAAGACAAAAACTGTAGGAAGACAGAGATACAAATGGACAGCTGTTAACTGATTTGTGTTTGAGAGAGTTTATGAGAACGCTTCACACGAAGTGTTGCCAATAGAAATCAGTGGAGGAATCTACAAAGAAATAAATAAGACAAAAAACAGAAAGAACGAGAGAAAAACAAAAAGAAATAAAACAGACAAAAAGAAAATCCAAAAGAAAGACAGAAAAATGAAGAAAAATAGACAGGAATAAAGAAATAAGAAAATGACAAAGACAGAAAGACAAAAAACAGAAAGAAAGAAAAGAAACCAGACAGAAAGATGGACTTTGATGCTGGTTGGTTGGTTGATCAGTTGCTTTGTCTGTTGTTCGTTGTTTGATCAGTTGCTTGGTCGGTAGGTTGATTAGTTGGTTGGTTGGTTGGTTGGTTGGATGGATGTGGTTCCACTCTGTAGTCACTCAGACTGTGATCTGTAGTTCTGATCGACTATGTGTTCTTCTGTGTTTCCAGTTACAGACCCAGGGACCAGTTCAGCCTCAGTACCTGAACTGGTCCTGAACATATTTACCTAGTTTACCTCCTCATCTGTAGTGCTCTCTGATTGAGATGATGCCTTTACCATCAGCTCAGATTTCCTGATGTTAATTTCAGGAGCCGGAAGTTGTTTATCAAACTTCACATCTTTGTGCCCACAGCAACCCCCTCTGTAACGATGGATTTTCACTCTCCAGGTTGATCAGAGAGTGAAACCATGTCGTAGCTCCTTGTTGGTTCTGAGCCTCACAATAAGTTTGGCCTTCACTGAGGGAAACTGCCAGGCGCTCCCAGTCTCTGCACTCCTCTGTCAGAGGAGTGTGTGGTGAACAACAGAGGCCAGCAGCCATCAAAGGAACATTGGGAAGCTTCCCAGACTTCCGTCTCGTTGTCTCTCGCTACTGTGAGCGTGGAGTCAGATTTGGAGAATGCGGGAATCTGCGAGGAGCCCCCGAATCACCATTGTGCTCACCTCCCCTCTCCTCCGCTGCTCTTTTCTGGCTGAGACAAACGAGAGAACGCGCCGGCGTTATAATGCCTCCCCTACTCCATCTCGGCTAAGCTGCCACTGGCTTCACATGAGAAACAATGAAACTTCATTGGAGACCAGATTACAGAAGAGGAGGTGGGGGGGGGGGGGCTTCGGGGTAATTTTTCCTCTAAAAGAGGAGGGGGTGATTGAAATAAAAAAAAAAGCAGGAGCTTTGTTTGCTCCTCTCTGAGGCTATTGTCTTTTGGGAGGTTTTGGGAATCTGCTTCCTTAGCCTAACGGCAGAGTAGAGGAAGATGGGGTACGATGGAGATTCTGGCACCAAGTCACCTTCTTTTCCACATGTTTTATCCTCCTCTTGTTTCTTTTAGTGTTTAAAAAAAGAGCTTAGGCCACAGCATCTCTCTTTACCTCTCTCTGGACCCAGATTGCTTAAATTGGAGGGGATTTGGGATGGATGGAGGAGGCTTAGTGGTAGGTGGGGGTTCAGAGAGTCATCACTGTTACAGTCAAACAGCCATGAAAGCCTACAAGGATGAAGAGCGCCTTTTTATCTAAAACACCCAAATCCCATATAAATACTCTGATATGCTAGATGCAGTATCCATCACTTCCCTCCCCCACCGTCCCATAATAATGGAGTCATGGATGCTTCTATCAGTGTCTTTACTCTTTCAACACGTGGTTCTTTTTTTCCATTTGTTTTAAACTCGGAGACGGAGAATTTGGGTAGGAACTCCAGACATTGAACTGGACACAGTGGCTTTTTAAAATCTGGGATCACTGGAAGCTTTAAGAAGTGAAAGCAATGTGGCTTTGACATTTTGATGTTTCACAGGGGAGAAGAAGCCATTCCTCAGCCATCCGGCCACTGGTGCTCTCTCTAAGAGGCAACAAGAATGAACAAAAAGAACAAATGTGTCTGGAGACTTTATTTGTAGAGAGCAGAGCTAAATGTTTAAAGATCTGTAGTTTTTTTTAAATGAAATGACAAACTGCTATTCTGCTAAACAGCCTTAGAGTGCATTCACAGCAGCCCTGAAAGCTTTAATCAAACTGTAGTTCATTTGTGTAGAAAGTCTGGTTCGTTTGAGGAGGTGTGAATGTGTAATCAGGTTTACACTCCATTCTTCTTGTTTCTAACAAAACAAGAAGAATATTGTTTCAAAATATTTCCAGTGTGTAAAGTGGTAGTAAGTGGAGTTGGCAATGCAATCCCAAACTGAAGAGGATAGACGTTTAATTTCCACGCAGGACACATTTAGACAATAAAACTCAGATGTTCACACTCACCGTGTTGGAGGGTTGTCTGAGGAGAAGGGACCTGTCCCCTTTGGGTCCCTATCTGGTTCTCTGTGACTCAAGCTGGAACCACAAGCAGCACTGGTGCCTCTCTGAAGAACACCTGACAATGAACATGACAACAGAAAACAGCTTAACCCATTGACTGTCACTCTCGAAATGCTTACTGTGAGTCGATGAGGACACTGGTGCCATCATGGAACTGAACCTTGTCCAGTTTTCTCACGTTACAACCACAAACCTCAATGACATTGAAGACAACTATTAGTTTTGCACCTCAGAAATTTGGTCTTTACATTTGAGTGGGAAGAGGAAAAGAGTTGGTGGAAGGAACTTAGAAGATGTCTTGTTTGTATTTGCTGCAAACGATGTAGGGAACACAGCAAGGATGTGGAAGAAATGTTTTAAAGCCCTCACTTCAATCCCACTTCCCAATCACGCATTACCTTACTTTGGGCTTTCACATAAAATCCCATGTGACACATTGCGGCTGTAACATGTGAACAAGTTCAAGAGCTACGAACGCTTTAGTGAGGCACGGTACGTGACAGTGAGCTGCCACTTGGGGAAATTTCTGAATTGAGACAAGAAGTCAAATAGTCATGGAGGATGTGCAAACAAAGCAGCTGGGAAAGGGAGCAGAAACAACCACGTCTTTCCCTCAACGCGCAGCGGAGCTAACAGGCTTTCACTGCATCAACAAAGAGCAGATAGAAAGGCAGAGAGGAGGTGGAGAAGTGGATCTTCAGATAAAGCTCTCGTCTCTGCCCGCTGAAAAGGCCCTGCAGTCACATCAGCCTTTGTGAGGGGGAGACACAACCGTTACAAAACCAAGTTGGCTTTTTCTCTTGGCACTCGAAAGGAATAATACTAAAAAAAAGAAAGAGGGAGAGAGAGACAGAGATGGAGGAGAAGAGAAAAAGGCCTTCTGCCTCTCACAGCGCCGTATCAATCCAGATCAGCACACGTATCAGCCAGACAGCTTTAAGCGATTTCCAATGCCGGTATGAAAAGGAGCATTTCTAAGCTGCGATCCGTGTTCTCTATTGTGCGCTTGTGTGCGTACAAGCGGCGGCGGGAATCTCAGAGGATCGAGATTCACAATGAGCCCGCATGAATGCAAGAGGAGACGCACAGAAGATGTGGCGTCTATCGCTGGCATCCACTTTAAAACAACCGCTCAATTTGGTACCGAGTCAATTTTTTGAAAAATTATCCAAACAAGAAGAATGTTTTTATTTTATTTTTTCTGGTGTTAGATCTTTTAAATGCAAATCATCTCAATTGCATTTTTTTTTTTCAAACTTCAGTGAGACATGATCAGCAGTTTGTATTGTTGCTCTACGAGGTAAGTGCTCCCAACTAGACCAGCAGCTACACCTGACACCTGCAGGAAAACCGCCTCTGGCTACAACTAACATGCAAACTATCTCCATTTGTTCATTTGTTTCGGCCCATCAAACAACTTCTACATGCTTTAAAAAAAAAACATGTTGATCAGAGCTCAAGTGCCCCCACCCCATCCTTTTTTTTTGAAGGTTTCGTCTGATTTAAGCCGCAGCCATGCTTTTTATGAAGACATATGTAAGTAGGAAGCATTTTATGAAGAATTAAAACTGGAGCCAATATGCACACCTCCAAACTGCATTGTGAAGACATTGTTTGTAGGCGGCTTGAAGCACACGAGAAAGGACGAAATATGCATAAAATTTAAAAGTCAAAGTGTGGCTCTCTGCAGCTACATGCTTATGGAGATCATACTTTGAAAACAAGTTAAGATGTTTAAGTAGAAACGAAAAAAAAACGGCACACAGTCTGACAAATTAAGGTAGGAAATTAAACGTGAATGTTCTTGTTTTGCTTGAAGGAAACTTTGTTCATCTGTTGCACCTTCGCGTTCCTCAATTAGTGTCTACATTCCAGTATATGACTCGCATAATAAAGCTGTGTCAAAACATCCTCATGTTTATTTCAGTCAACACGTATGGTTTTCAGACAAAGTATTGACATTTTTCACCTTAAAAAAACTTAAACGTTTCACGTTTTTCCTGTACCTGCTGAAGTAAAGCCTCCCACAGAATAATGGAGCTGCCACCTCCGTGTTTCATCCCAGAGTATGGCACTGTTGTAATAATTTCAACAGACTCCACAGTTGAAATTAGGTCAGAAAGATTAATCCAGAAACAATATTACAGTATTGATTACCTCACAATTCTCCGTTGTCATCAGGCCTTTCGACTGACTATTCTAACCAATGAAGTGCAAAAGTAACATTTAGGAATGTAGATTAAATGTTATTTTTGTGTCCATAACTGCAATAAATAATTGTGTATATATGTCTTCATCACAGGAGATAAACTAATAACTTTAATAATTGCTTTAACTTTAGGTGGAAGTTCAGACGCAGGAGTTAAATGTTTAGCATGAGTCAAGATTTTGGATAGTAGCTGTTAAGGAATTACTTTGTTGGTGTTAAAATCCTTTTTCTACCTGTAAAGCTCAATTACCTTTGATAATTGTCATCCATGCAGCATGGCGATGCACATGGTATCTTGGTGACAGGCTAGTTTAACAAACTCCTAGTCTGGGCAATTCAGTTTGATTCTCATTTCGTTTCACTGCTCAGTCCGAGCTTTCTCCCATTCACCTGGATTCCTTCGATAGAATTTCAGCCGGGCCAATCAGTGAACAGAGGAAGTTGTGAACAATGACATTGTTTTTGAATTATATTTCCCCCTGTAGTTTTATCAATGACAACCAACCAACTGATTAATGAAGTTGCCATCTTGTTCGGATATAGCACTTCTCACTTCGCAGTGAAGGACAGTTGTTTACAGCATAGGCAATTTCCAAAAAGCTTCATAGTGATCGTTTTTCAATAGCTGAGAGCCCAAACCCTGTGTACAAAGCGAAGCACAGAACAAGGGGTTGGTTTTTACCAGGCTAACTACCAATTCAATTTCAAACTTGGTTTGAGTTTTCTATGAGGTGAAAACCAGAGTAGATGTATGTTAGAATGACTCATAAGAGATTTAGTACAAAAAACCCCTCTAAAAATGGAATTGTTTTCTTTCAGAGACCCGAAGAGACACAGATTGAGATTTGCTTATTTTCATCGACTTAAAAAGGTAATTCTACTTTTGGCCTGCCCTCCAGCCCTCCACAGATTATGCTACAAATGCTTAATGTGTGTGCATGTACAAGTGTGTAAAGTGAGACACCTGTTCACTGGAGCCCTCTGCTTGAAGCAGGACACTTATTATTGATGGCCGGCCTTTTAAGCACCGTTAATATGCACGCTTACACACACATAGACACACTACACACACAGCTGATGTGTGTGTAGGTTGAGTGCTGTTCAGTGCATCGACATCCTCCTCGTGATGTAGCACGCTGAGGTTATTTCTGTGTCACTTTGTGTCAAGTGTAAAAATATCTACATCAAATCAGATGATTTCTGGCAAATCCGGTTGTGTTTAATAGTGTAATAACTGCCATCAATAAAAGCAGGTTTTTTCTTGCCAGTTTGTCAAACCTCTCGATCGCTATTTATAGTTTAACAAGGTTTCACTTTGCCCACATTCAGGAGTCCATATTACTTTTATCATCTATTTAAGCTATATCTTTAGCATAAATAGACGACATGTTGTGTCATGTTAGATTTGTATTTTATATGGGGTTGCCATGTAATTGTTGTTGTACACATACCTACTTTAAATAGTATAATCACTAAAATTGGTTGATTTTTTCTTCAGCAGTTCTGATGGGTAATCAGAAAGTGAAATACTAAAACATGTCAGATTCATTAAATGCATCAAAACTAAGAACTCCCAATAGACAGCTCAGTCCTAAAAGACAAATGGAAATCTAGTTGCATCTCACACACCACAGCAAATAAAACAATACAGTCTTATTTTTTTAACAATAAAACATGACACTCTAGAAATCTGGCTGCAGCAAACAAAAAGAGAAAAAATAAAATTTTGAATTACATTTTTTTATATAATTTACATTAAAATTATCATCATTTGTTCAATAAAATCCCCAGAAGCGACGTTTGTTTCCAGCAATATGCTTCATATAATGTGTTGGATCCTACAGTTTGTGTATAAAAATGCATCCCAAGTTTGAAGCAAATTGAAAATTGCTTCATTTTTTTACAGAAGACAAAAAGCATAGATGTACATAACTTGCAAATATAAAGTGTGAAAAGGGAATGAGCAGATAATTTTAATAGCTGCTTGTGAAAATGCTTAGTTTATCATTCCATGAGGAGTAAAATTATGTTTTTTTAAAACTGAACAAATGATTATTTCCAAGATTGACCGTGAATTCAAGAATAATTTAAGACCTAAAATCCTTTTTTATATTTAAACATTTACATAATATTTTCATATATATATATATATATATATATATATATATATATATATATTTAGATAGATAGACACATCAGATCTTCCATTTCCTAGCCTCTCACCTGTGTCCCTTCCTCACTTCTACACGGTGCTGCTGTCCAAGGATAGGACACGCTGCAGGTGATTGAGGTAAATCATCGAGGACATAATTAAGGGAGCTTATGAAGGAGGGGGGCGTGTGCATGTTAAGCATCACATTAGGAATAATTAAAAAAAAAAGGGAAAATAGATGCAAACAGGCCTCAGAGTTACACAAATGCTCATTTTCATTCCCAGCCACGCAGACGAGACGGCCAGCCTCGGGTGTTTGACCTTATACAGTGGAGTTAAATACCTCATCAGTGAACACACAAACATGCCCGCGCAGCCCTTCTGCTGCGCTTTTAAGCATCAATGAAGGACTCAACCGACATGTTCATCTAGTTCCCCTCACAAATGTGAATGTTTTTCTGCCTAGCCGACGGCCCTTGTAGCCTCTGTGTGGACTGAGCGTGTGTGTGTGTGTGTGTGTATGTGTGTGTATGTGTGTGTATGTGTGTGTGGTTGTGAGAATGGGTTTGTAATCAGGAACTCAGCTTGATCCCCTCTGGTATGTGCTTTTGGGAGTGTTTGTCAAAGGCCAGCAGCATAGACTGAAAAAAAAAAAGAAACCTGGGCATTGGTTGAGTTTTTCTCCCATGCTGGGCTACCCAGAAAACCTTTCATTTTACGTCTGAACGTAGAGTCTTTATCTAGATTTTAAACTATGATAGTTTTTATTAAAAGTTACCCTGACCTACGCAGTTATAACCTCAGTTCAGCTCTTCTTTTGGGGTTTCTCCCATTGAAGTGGATTTCTCCGGTATAATTTTGACCGGTCCAATCAGCAAACAGATGGACAAGTTGTGAACATGACTAATTGTAGACTGGGTGTAGTTCTAGAAAAGGCAGCAGAGGAAGTGAACAAAGCTGTTCAGATCTTGTTGGAAATACTTCCAACTATTGAACTAACACTAATAGCCATCTTGTTCAGATATTGCACTTCTCTTTTTGCAGTGGGGGATTGTTATTTATGCTTCATAGCATCAAACTGCCACATTACAAAAGTTACGGCTAAACATTAGTAACTGGGTAAAATTTAAAACCTCAACAGACTCTAGGAAGGGATCATTTCTTGATAGCCAAGAGGCCGGAGCCTCTGTACGAAGCAAAGTGTAAAAGGGCTGGATTTTATCAGGCTAGCTAAAGGTGTGAGAAAACGAAAAGGGAAGGCAAGTCAACCTGTTGTCCATGTTTCGTTCCACATCTCTCAGTCAAACTTGATCTGATTTGATTCCTTTCTATGCTTTTAAAGGAGGGTTTGAGGCTGAGAAAATATCTCAGGTGCATCACCAGAGCTGAGCTGCCGAGTTTATCAACATGTAAGGAGGAATAATGGGCTGCATTTTCTTTATTTGGGCTTGGACAAGTGATTATTTTTCTTACCGTTGCCTGCGATGGCCCGGGCTTCGATTTCATTAGCTTTCCTCTTGGCCACGTCCGCGAGCACCACCTCGCCCTTATCACCGGCGACATAATGGAGGTCCTTTGAAGGTAATGCGGGAAAGAAAGAAACGTGAACGTTAATCTAAAATGAATCTGGGCTCAGATGACAATAGTTTTTTTTTAATAGAGGGGTGGTCGCGGTATTTTGGCAGGAGGAGGAAGAAACAGATGAAATGAGGAGTAGAAAAAAACGGAGCCGTTTGAAGTCCGACATCAGAAACGGCACCGGTTCGAATGAAATGCCGCTTCCTCAAAAAAAAAGAAAGAAAGAAAAAAACTTTGAAATCAGCCTTCTTGCTGCCTGCGCCCCAAACTGCACACACACACCCACACACACACACACATACACCCACACACACTTGTCTCTGGTTTTTAAACAGGGCTGGATGTTATCTGGCACATTTCAAAAGTGGGAGAGGGACTGTTCACCTTCTCATATTCTCCTTTTACACGGAAACACATCCAGCCGAGCATATTATTATATCAGCCAGTCACAATATTGGAAACAGCATGTATCCTCTGTATCTCTGCTTGAGCCTCAAATGCTCATAAAAAGAGATAATATGGCAATACATTCATTATTAACCCCTGAGCATCTGACTTCTGCTGCTCGGTTAAGACGTAAGCCATCTTCTGCTCAAATATGTCCTAAATAATAATAATAATACAAGATGATTTCATTGATATACTGCTGAGGGACATTATTTTTGCTATAAAAATTGTTGATATGCTCTGAATGTTGTGGCTCTGAGCTTCAATTTGCAGATTTAAGTAATACAATAATCAGTTTTGGGCACATTTCTGCATTAATTATCTGGTCTTACAAGGTAAATAGGAAAACATTTTGAATGTAAACAGCCGTCAGTAGAGAATATACAGAGTAATGCTTTGTCATTCTATTTAATTAAATTTTAATTATTTGGCAACAATTATAATCAATGTCCCCTACATTTAGTACTACTCAATGTAGGCTAAAAAGCCATGAATTCAGTAAAGAGTATCACAGAACCTCCACCGTATGTTAACACTGGACATGAGGTTCAGTTTCAAAATAATTTCTTTCTTTGGTTGACGCTAAACCAACCTGAAAAGTTTGGTCATAGTGGCATTGGGTTGATGCAAGAAATTCCAGTTAAAGCTGCAGTAGCATTCAGCAAACTCTCCATGTTTAAGCTTGTGGTGTCAGAATAGAAAAGCTGTTTTTCTGTAGATACTGTCTACAAGCCAAGTACACATAGCATCTGAATTTTTTGCCCATGTGTGATCCACAGCTGAGTTTTTCATGGCAGTGTGAACAGTCCTGCTCCAATCTTTTAGCCCCTCTTCCCCTCACAAAACATGATTTGTACCACCTCCATATGTGGCACTAATTTGCGTAAGTACCAAATAGTTTTAAAAACATCTGCAGACTGAACGGTCATGTCATTTCATCCAACTTTTACAATTCGATCAATAATTGGTTAGCAAAAAGTTGTTTTATAGGAGATGTTTTGTTTTTTACAGAACTTGAACCAGGTGAAGGTAAAACTATGCCACTTTAGGAGTTTTGGGTTTGAACATATTTACAATTTTTTTTATCTTAAATGTAAAGTAGTACAGTAAACAATTAATTGATTACTAAATGAGTTCTTTCTTTCCATAATTGTCAATAATCGATTCATCGCGATGAATCAGATTATTTGTTTCAGCCCACTTTTAGCCCCTTATATTATTGTAAAAAAAAAAAAAAAAAAAAAAAAAAACATATATTAGGAGTACCGCAAGAATGTTATGTCTGCATCTACAGTGTAAAAAATGCTCATCTGGAAACCCAACAAGTGGCTCCTGAGGCCCGCAGGGTTTCCCCAGGCAGAACGCAGGGACTGAGGGCCCATCAAAGTGTACAGCGCGTTAAGCAAAGTCTTCCGCTTCAGCAACATCACAGGACATCAGCGCTGTGACTCAGGGCTCGTCATGGATAACCCTCAGCTGGCTAAAGCCAGCCCCCAGCTGAGCCAGCACCCAGACTTAATACCCTCATATTGTAACCCGGCTTTTGTAGCCCACCCCCTCACCCACACCATTTCCAATGACAAAAAAAAAAAAAAAAAAAAAAAAAACCGAGGGGGGTGCCGGTTCCCAAAAGAGAGAGGGAGAGCAAAGGAGAATGAGAGAGGGTGAGGTGCTGAAATTGAGGAGTGTGAATAGGAACAGATTGGGTAATTATAGTGTGGTGCCTGCCCTCTGTGGAGGAGAGTTAGTCGGAAATGTGAAAATGGACGACAACAAAATGGCCTCAAAGGGGCCTAAATCGGCTCCCAGGACTAAGGTGACAGATTCGGCCTTTACAAACGAGGACATGGCCCCACAATTAGATATGACCGAGGTGCTTAATTGATAACAAACAGAGCAGCGGATGACAGAACCAAGGAGGTGGGACGTGGAAAAAGAGAGAGGAAGGCAGGAAAAATAAAAGATAAATAGTAAAAAAATACGAGAGGATGAGACGGTGTGACAGACAGATCAGAACAATATGAACATTTGATGCTGAGGCGCTTTATTCCAGATTAGCCCCTCATAATACTGTCTGAATCTGTAGAAAGAGACCCTGCGAAAGAATCAGTGAGTGAACAAACGCAAAATGAGAAAGAGAGAGAGAGTAGTATCAGCCAGACTAAGAGGGGATAACAATAATACTGCATATAAAACCATCAGATATTACACCTCTTATTCCCCGACGCTCAAACGCGACACTAATCTTATTTATATAAGAGCTTTAGGGGTTGCAGCGAGCCAGCTAACTGCGCTGATAAAGAGGGGCGTTTTACTGGGCTGTTTTTTTTTTTTTTTAAAGGGAGCAGAGGGGAGGGGAGAACACCGGCGGACGCTAAGAACCCGATACTGACTGATATTTGGGTTTCCTGCAAATAAATCAGGGATTAGGTGAAGAGCAACTTTTTTTTTCCAGCACATTAAGAGACTGACTTGTGTTTGTATGAAGTCTGACCTGACCGGGGCGGGTTTCTGTCGCACTAGATAGACGGGGAAGGATGGGAACATGCGTCTGTTGTGGGGGACATAAATGCAGTGAATGAAGTGAATGAATGAAACCAGACCACATTCATTTGTTAGAGTGGACTAGTGAAAGTCCAGACCTAAATTCAATGAGAATTTGTGATAAGATTTGAAAATCGATGTTCACGTCCGATTTGACTGAGCTTGAGCAGTTTTGCAGCTGTATTCTAACGTCAGTGTCAACGAAAGGTTGATCAACAAAGTATTCACAGAGGAGGGTTGAAAACAAATCAAAGTTTATCTTTACAGACATAAAATTCCTAAAAACTGAGATTTGCAGTTGTGAAGTGAAAATGCATGAGAAAATGTAAACAAAATGTAGGCAGAATTTTGCAAGGCACTGAAAGCCGGACACTAAATATAAAATTTCTTCCAATCACCACATGAAGTATGATTGTCTTAAGACAAATCAGCATGTTTTGTTTTAAATTTAACATTTTGATTACCTGTATTTGTTTAAGTTACAATTGTAAAATACGTTTTCTGATACTATATTTGGTATTTTCCAAGTAAAGAAGAAATTCTCAGAAAGACTCCAGGAGATAGTCATTTGAAAAGTTTACTCCTTTGATAAGTTTGTAAAACTGTCATACATCTGTGAGCAACAGATCATTTATAAAAGTGTGAAATCTGAAAATTTCAGGGATTAGTGAATGAGTAGTCTGGGCAAAGCCTTCTGAGGACCTGGCAGCCGATCCTGTTGATTTACTTCAGAGGTACACTCATTGCATGAACCAAAACAATATATATATATAGTTTATTTATTTATTTATTTATAATTATCTGTCCTACTTTATCTTTGGCAACACCAAAAATACTTTATTAACAATCAGTCTCACAGACTCAAATTAAAGCAGTATAGCATTTTTATTTTAGGTTTTGTTAAAGCGATGAGGGGTGCAATTTCCCGTCAGCATTTGCCAACTATACTGGCAGCCACACGCAGGCGGAAATATGCTAACATCTTGAGAAATCAACATAATTAGTTTCACACTTGTCTCACGACACAAATAACACCCCAAAGTCTTGTGTTAGAGAGGCGTCGAGAGTTTCAAAAGGGCTAATTAATCACGCGAGAGACAACTGTGAGTTTATTGCCAAAGACGCAGCAGCGACATCTCCGCCCCTTCGCCTTCCCTCAGTGTTGCCAGCGATGATAGATAGGAGGGGAAGACAACAGCTTCGCTTCAGGATGTCTGCAGCGATACTGTACGAGGCCTCATTCGGAAACAGACGAGCTGGCGCTCAATTCAGCTATCAAAAAAATTTGATTTAATTAGCAAGCTCTATCAAGACCTATTGATAGAGGCGTAGAAAAAAAAAGGGAGGGAGGTGTCGTGGGCTCGACTTGGCTGACGAATGACCTAATTGGTTACATTATCAACTCATTATCAAAGGCTAATTAGGGAGTTACAGAAGAGCACCAATAATGAAAGAAAGAGAAAAAAAAAAACGAGCCAACCAATCAGTAACCTCCCCCAACAGTTCCTCCTCCCCCCCAATTTAACCCAACACTAAGTGTTTCATTTTAACAAAAGCTTTCTATTTTTCTTTTTACGGAGGGGTAGGGGGCTTTGAAGGACCTCTATTGTTAGCTGGGAAACAATGGAGGGTCGTGTCATGGTGGGGAGGAGGGTGTCATGCTGAGCATTTCTGGAGGAGGTGATGGCTTCCATGTTATCTGCGAGTCCATTCTATAAAATCGATGGCGCGTTATTGAGTTCTGCGGGCAAGTTAGTAAGTTACAAAGAGTTTGGTGAGTGCGAGGGGGGGGGAGGGGTTGCCCTCATTAACCTGCTCTGCCTTGGCCCAATCAGCCAAGCAGCAGGTTAGAGCAACAACACAACCTAATTAGGCCGAAGGACAGGGCGAGGGGTGAAATGTCAATGTGCCCCCTTGTCCTTTTTCTTTCTCGACTCTCTTTCACTCTTTGCAGACAATGAGCTGCTGCTCTCTTGGTCGCTGAGGCTAAAAAAAAAAAGTGCTTGAAACAGTTTGCTGTGAATGAGCATTAGCTTTGTTACAGATCTGGGATGACGATCATCGGCCGGTATCTGTTGAAATCAGTGAACCAGATATGAGCAGATTCCCATTGTGGCCATTCACAAAGGGGTTCACGCAGGCTTCCTAAATCTGCTCAAGACATTTAAAAAGAAGGTGAAAGAGTCAAAAACAGAAGGCATACATTATTTTTACTCAATTTCTGAAATGTTTAAAATGTGTGCAGGATGAGGACTTCTGAAAAGCACTCATAAGTTCATGGTTTGACAAAAAAAAAAAAAAAGCATTGCTCTGTTGACTGTTAATATGGGGGAATGTGATATTTTGCTATATCAAACTAATTTTTCTTGCTAGCCTGAAGTGTAAGAAGTGTTAACTTCCAACTTTTAGCATAGAACTTTTTTAACTATGACTCCACATATGAAGTTTAGAACCGTATGCTTGACACAGTGGGTTGTATGAACGTATGAAAGAAGGTAGTTCCTGAGTTTGCATGTTACATTGACTACGTAATATGGCTAACATGACTATGCTATATTGGGGTTGCGGCTAAAACTTGGTCACAGAAACATTGGAGAAGTTCCCACTACTTTTGAAAGGACATCATCAGTTAGAGGCCAGAGACATGAAGAAGGAAGTTTGGTCATTTTCAATTTTATCTCAAGAGTTTATCACCACATTTTCACTTTGTTAGCTACGTATCCCTCTGCTGCTTCAATGTGATGGTGAGGAAAAGAGTCTTCTACAAAATTGTTACTGCTTGTTGTGCTTTGGACAACCTAAGTCCTAGAGGTGTTACAACACTCCATTAAATATTATTGTACATACTTATTTTTACACACTTTTTTCAAGTTTTAACACACATAAACAAACAGAGCTGTTCAACCAGGAACAAATGAGCTCTACAAGAATACTACATTAGAATGTTTTGTGTGCATTTGTGGACAGAAACTAACATTTCAAAATCAAGCAAGTCATACAAATTAATCTAACACGTTCAAAAGCTTAAGTTTGTTATTTAAATGGACAGTAGACCCTCACACAATACATTTAGTGTTAAATGGTGGGAGCAATTTAATATCTTCCCAAATTTTTGATTCCAAACTAATCTGGTCATCAACTACAGAGTGAGAAATTACAAAGTATAAATAAAAAGAATAAACTAATAATTTTTTAAAACTCCCAAACTAAAAATAGAGTGGACATGAATCAGCAGGTCAGTTTTGTAAATTCTTACTAACATAGCTGTATTTGAATTCTTAAAAATAAATCAAATAGCCTACAAACTAAGGAAAAAATGTCTTTATTATTATTATTATTGTAAATGTGGGACCAAGCAGGGAAGCAAAACTATCCAGCATGTTACATTGTTGCAACAATGTAACATTTTTAGAATGTTACATTGTTACAATGTTGAAGATAAACGCAGCTTTTGTCACACTTCACGGTGGGATGTTTCTATGTTTATGCCTGATCTTTGGGGATTAGTTGGCAGTAATTCATTAGGTCCTTACATTTTGTTTACAATTTATTCTTTTAAATATGTTTTGTTAAAAAAAAGTACACGCAGCTTAAAGAAGCCAGATGAGTCCACCTCCATCTGTTTGATCCATTCCGTCTCACACAGTAAGAGTATGGAGTTAGTTTTGTTTCACAATTATTCAATCAAAAAAAAAAAATCATGTCAAACAAAAAAAGTAGTATTCAATCAAAAAAAAAAAATCATGTCAAACAAAAAAAGT
>NW_015112654.1:529965-530872 GCF_001443285.1 Poecilia latipinna | reverse complement strand
TTATGTGAATATCCTCCTTCGGCCTGTGACCTACCAGCTTAGTTTTACATTTTACATCTGGAAGAAAATGTATATATTTAAGAGTTACGTTGCCTCCCCTCATCGACAGCACTGATTATGTGCTTGGTAATTAAATCATCTGCACAGTCACACTTGACGTGTGGTGCAGATTAATGTGGACCTGATAACATTGGTGCAACGATCTGCTGTTTTCCCACTTTAGCTTCAATGCTAGTTAATACACACACACACACACACACTGAGGATTGCGCAACAGTTTTTAACACATATTTCCTCCAGATATATTTGGTATTTTCCACGCTTAATGCCACTCGACAGAGGTGCGCTGGATAACGAATTCAACATTAAGACAAGCGAANCCACTTTGTGAAAGTATTTTCTGTATTTTGTTTTAGAAAAGATGAAATATTGCTTGAAAGCGTTTAATTTTAATATCTCGCTTGAAGGCCGAATTACATGCAAATACTTCACATAATGTTACAACTGAGATAAGGGAAAAAGGTTTGTAAAATGTAGAGTATTACAAAAGAGATTACATTTTATTTTAAGTCCAAACAGTATAACAAAATGAACACTGAAAATATATAATACACTTTCCAGCAGTTACTCAAACTTGTTTGTCTTTACTGGTGATGAAAACTCGTCACTCTGGAGGAGAGAGGAAGAGCAGCTCAGCCCAGTCCAGGATCACTGCAGTGTCAGGGTAGCTGCTTAAAGTCTGCAGGTAGATTTTTGCGTAGCTGGTCCTCTGGTTTTCAGATCCTAATTGTAAATAAAAAGTTAGTCAATGTTGTGATGATCCAGTTGACTGTGGACTGATGGTCACTGTACTGGTCAGCGAGGTGCAGGTGCTTGGATCCAAGGGAAAAGCAATTTAACAACAGGA
>NW_015112654.1:518653-524912 GCF_001443285.1 Poecilia latipinna | reverse complement strand
TTTTTTTATTTATTGAATAATTGTGAAACAAAACTAACTCCATATAAGAGGAACAGGCAGAAATTAGTGTACTCATCTCTTTGCACCTTTGATTAATAAGAGAGAAGAAGCTTAACTCCAACCTGTTTGATTGGGAAAAAAATCTTAAATTTATTGTTGACCTTCTATCTAACCAGCCCCTCCTCTTCCTCTCTGTCCCCTCTTTCCTCCACTCTTTCAAGGTTCATCGGCTTGACTCCACCTTTTCAAATCGGCTTCCCCGCAGCCCTGCCTATTAGTGGGGAGGGAATTGGAAGCGGCGCTATCAGTGTGATTGAAGGACAGAGAGGAGCATGAGTGAGTGTTTTTGTGTTTGTGCTGCTGAAGCATGGAGCAAAAAAAAAAAAGGGGGGGGGGGGCTCCCCAACGTTAAAAGAGGAGAAAAAAAGAGAGGAAAAGACACCTACAGAAACACGTGGAAGAAAGAACAAGTTAGAGGTAGATGAGAGGAGAGGCAAAAGGCCGAGCGGAGGCCATGGAGGTTGTGAAAAGACAGGGGCCCACACTGAGATCACACCTGCTCTCTGACATGCAACACACACATACACACACTTTTGTGGGTTACAAGTCATGTGCAAATGCAAGTAAGAAGGGTTTAACAGTGAATGAACAACTAAAATAGGGTGCATGGCACTAAGGGGCCTGCAGGAAGCTTTTCTAAAAGGCGCTGGTGACTGAGCCGATATCTAATCCTCTGGGGGCCAAATATTAATCAGTTAGGCCTAATCTGTTTAATGTCAGTAACACAATATGGTAATCAATTTAAAAGGTCATTTTAACTCTAAGGTTTTATGTTTTGGAACATAAATATTCACACTTTCTAAACCTCTAGTTCTTCTATAAATGGTGTAACAAGATGGGATTTTTTTCCAGAACTTGCTGTGGGTCGCTTTTTGCCAGTTAAAGTAAAAATGCAATATTATTTTTATGAGACACCAATTTTAGGTCTTAAAAAATTTTATGTTATCTTATTATATAGATAATAAAAGAAGAATGATCGATTGCCGGTGATGATAGAACAACGGCATGGACATTTTCATTAGTGCTTCCAGAAAATATTCACACTGCTTCCACATTTTGTGACAGATTAAAAATGTATTACATTTGTTTTTTCAGCTGTGACAGCTTTCTTAAGCTAATTTATTTAAAATAAAATATCAAAACCAAACAAAAAAAATCTTATGAAGAGTTATTTTGTAGATTTATTTTGGGAGATTTTCAACCATTTTTCATTGCAGATCTTCTCACGTTAAGCCAACTTGAACACTTATTAATAAACAGTCATTTTTATGTGTTTACATAAATCTCAATTGGAATTGGAGCATGTGCTCCAGCTGCAGTCAAGAATATTCACAGAGTGATCCTTACCCACTCTATTGTTATGCTAACTGTGCGCTTTGGGTCACTGTTGTGTTGGGAGACGAGTTAGTCTTATTCTGAGTTTCTGAGCATTTTGCATTTGGCTGCTGTCATCTTAACCTTGGTTTAGACTTGTCAACTCCTCCTGCAACTTTAAAACACCACCAGAGTATAATGCAGCCACCACCATGCTACACAATATGGACAAAGTTAGTCAAGTGAAGAGTAGTGTCTGTTTTTCTTCAGTCAAGATGCTTGGAGTTCAGACCAAAAGCTTTTAGTTTAATTTCATCAGACTAGATGGTCTGACAACCTCTTAGATAGTTTTCAAATGTTCTGGCAACCGAGGTAGCTTTATGCAAAAAGTTGGGCCACCCGGGTAATATTCTGTAAAAAATAATGTCAACCTAAGTAGTTTTCTGTAAAAATAATGGCAACTTAGGTTGATTTCTGCAAAAATCTTTAAGACATGAAAGGTTTAAAAACGGAAATATCTATAACTTACACCTTAGCTTTTTTTAAGTGCCACTGTTTTGTGGGACTTAAATTCAGTTTATTTATTATGTTTACTTTATTTCACTTTATTTGTTGAAGCATAAAAGGATAAAAATCTATGTAGTTGAAGCTAAGCTTAAGGCCTTGCAAGGATAAACAATGGATAGATGTTAAACTTTTTTGTGAATTGAAAACCTTAAATTTTATAAGAGTGAAATGAAATGCAATTATTTTTTTACGGTAACACAGAATGGTCACCATTAACGGTTAACAACATGCACTCCCGCGCTCCTCACACCACAGAATGAAAAAACTACAGCTCTAACCCCGCCTCCCACTACCTTACATCTCACACATGCGCAGTATGCTACTTACAACTTAACAGGGACAAACGCTAATTGGTATGAAACTGGTCTAAAATATTTATGGTGACTTAATAGCCACTCTGTCTGCCGATTTTGCACTTCACACAAATTTTCCAGTCCACCAATTTTCCTTTCTGTGCACCACCCAGGTCCGTTTACCAGTTCCAGGACTCGACCGAAGACCTTCAGTGTCATTATCTTGAGAAATAAATTGATCTGGTTTAGTGTGAAACATGTTTTAGTGCTGAAAATGATCAAATGCTTCAATTCATACAGATACATAGTGACATTCACCGTCCAGCATTGGGCCTGATTAGCACATCTTAAGGGCGACACCAAGTAAAGCAAAGATTGTAGCACAAGTTCTGCTTTTGTCTTCTCATTCTGCACCTTCTAAGGTGTGCTGGCCTGCCTTAATCAGTTTTTATGTGTAACACAGAAGACTATTACCAGTCTTAAATGTTATGGTTGCATAAGCAAGAAACAGCAGTGTGCATGTGAGCACATAGAAGTGATAGAGGAAAGACACAGAATCATTTTATCCAAAACACAAGTAGTTACAAAAAGATGTGAGCTCAAAACTGTGCATGTCATTCAAAATCACAAATATTTACAATTTTCAAATAGGAATTTCAGTCAACATTTTTTTAAAAATTGCTATACAGATTTTAGTCCTGTTTTGCTTTCAAACCACTGAAATCAAAAATGTCTTTTAGCTCACCATGAACAAATCTCGAGCTTCCAAGTCAACAGCGAGGAGGAAGGCCTTCTCAAAACGCTGATGCCTGCAAAGAAGGCAGAGACAATAAGAGCTCGAAAACTAAAACCGACTAATATCTGTTTAACAAAAGCAACTAGAGGAAATTTACAGATGAATCACACCGACGTACATTTTTCTCCGAGCTTTACATAAATCCACAGATATGCATACAAATCTCTGCCAATAAGAGAACAGTAAATAGCTGGTACTTTTATTATTATCCAGAATAAAGCCAAAAGAAAGAGGAGAGAGAAAAAGAGAGAAAGACAGAGAAAGGGAGAGAGAGAGAGAAAGATGCAAAACAGCCTAACTTTCCCTGTCTATATCCAACATGAAACAAGTAAAGAAGCAGAGAGTGGAGGCTTTCTTTATTTGATGCTGATGGAGAGAAGAAGAATGCAGGTAGGTGATAAGAGAGGAGGAGGGATGCCAAACAACACTCCAGTTCTGGAACAGGGGAGGAAAATGGAGGTAATTGCTAGATGGAGAGCTGTGAGCGGCAGTGTGTGGGAACAACAGGGTCTATTTCAGTCAAACAGGCGTTTCAAAAGGCTCTCATGGCAGAAGGGAAAATGAAACAACAGTTAAACAGGTCTGAGTGAGCGCTGCTCTGCCTCGTGAATGACTCAAAGCTGCATCAGCGCGTGTGTGTGACTGATGACATTCAAAAGCGATGTCCTTTTTTTTAGAAATGTTGAAATAAAAAGAAGCGAGAGGAAAATAGAGAGTGTTAAATTTGTTTCTTTCACTGGTTGTCATTTTTGGACACTTGTTATTCTTTCCTGCACACTGATAAACTCAACAATGTGCTCCAGTAGTGTTTTAAAAATAATTAGTATATGGGTTTTTACACTGCACATCACTAAACTGCAGCCGACCTGGAGGTACAGCTTTTGTTTTATTTCAAGAAATGCTCTCTAGAAGCTAGGCCTGTCACAATAACACATTTTGCGGGATAATGAATTGCCCCAGAAACTATTGCGATAAACAATAATATTGTTATTTTGAGACCATTTTCAACTAATACAATAATGATAATAGCATATCAAGAAAAGTATACTCTCTAAAAGATACAAAATGCACTAATTTCTAAACAATATTTAACACTGGAACTGAAATATATTTTAAATATGTGAAATAAAAAAACAAAGCAACAATAATTAAAGAGGATAATTAAGCTTTTGTAAACAAAATTGCATTTCAAGAAATATTAGTCATTCTGCTTAGGCAGGGAAAACAGGCAAACGCGGCAGGTAGTGCAACCTAACGAAATCGTACTGGGTTTCAAATATTTGCAGTGTTTTTCCAACAATATCAAAGGGGAGCATCTCTCTAACAAATGTTAAGGAGAAATTATTGAGCTCACTTTAATCTACCATGCGACTAGTTGATTTATTGCTTACTGTGACAGGTCTAACAGAAGCTGAACTGAATCGCACAAAACTAATTTGTCTCTCAGTGCATTAAATTAAGAGCCAAGCAGCAGCAGCATGTTGGAGACGGTTGTGTTACCTGAGGAGGTGGTGAAAAAGGCGGCGAGCGTACTTGGTGACCGGCTCTCTGTACTCCAGTATGATGGTATCGGGCAGAGGGGCAGCCGGGGCATAAAACACCCGCAGGGCCGCTTCCAGCTGGGCTGCACAAACATTGGGAATGTCAACACACCAAAAACACACAAACTCTTAAAAAGGTTTTTTTGGTCTAGTAGTTCAAATCTTAGTACACTTAAACTAAGATGAAAGTAATTTAGATGAAAGTAACAGAAAGACAAATGAGCTTGTTTTAAGTCAATAATTCCTTAATATTGATGAAAACTACTAGTTTCACTGGCAGATTATTTCACTTGTAATATGCAGAAATGTCTTTGTTATAAGCTAAATAATCTACCACTGGAACTAGTGCATTTTAAAATCAATACTAAGAAATTATTGACTTAAAATAAGCTCCTATATCTTGCTGAAAAGTTACTTGTAAGTTAGATAAATTGTACTAAGATATTTTCAGAGGAACTAGACAAAAAAAAAAATACTTTGTAAGATTTTGTGTTTTTGCAGCGTGCTGACAGTAAGACCAAAAATAAAATGTTAATTAAGGGGTGTTCACAACAATCTGGCATTTTAACAGAGGTTGCAGACATCCACAGGACTAGAAAGATTTTCAATGGAAAATATTTTAACTAAATAACAACCAAATTTTCTGATAGTCGTGGTAGCATAAAACTAGTGGTGTGACCCACAGCCTCACCTTCCCTGTCTGCGTCGAGCGGCAGTCTCAGCAGGTGGTTGGTCACAGAGCTCAGGCCTTGGTAGCTCTCATCCGCCATGGTGCTCCAGTCCATGGCTTCCAGGATGCCCAGCGCCTCTCTGACCTGACCGCAGTGGAGCCGCTGCTGCAACAACTCCACATGGCCCAGCTGGCCTCCAGTTAGAGCTCCTGCCACGTAAGGTCAGAGTTCACATTCAGAATCAGTTTCATTGGTCAAGACCGTGTGCGTGAACAAAGAGTTTGAGATCGGTGTACACATGTAACGTATGAATATTAAACTTTAGGGAAATAAAAGGAAGTGAAAGGGACAATACGCATAAGTATTTTTAGCCATTTTGTTTTGTTTTTTTTATAAAGAAAGTAAAAAGAGTGATTGTTGTGACATCACAAATATGCTTATATGTAGTTAAACAGTTTGTGTCCAGGATGTGTGAGGTCTGCAGAAATGTTAGCTGAATTTTTTTTTACCCTTGGCTAGCTCTGAGTAAGTCCTGGATGGAGGGAAAGTCAGCTCCTCTCAACCCCCTCCACACATCCTCACACCTGGCCTGTGTCTCTTGGCTCCGCCCATTTGTTTCCCTTACGGATGCTAATACCCAGCCAGCATGCCTAGGTGGGACCCATGTGGGGACAAGGAGGGCAGACTATATGGGTCCCATATGGGTTTGTCCGCGGGTTCCACGATGGCCCCACATGGGTTTGCCCATGTAGAGCCACAGCCCACATGGGTGCTACATGGGCCCTAATTGGACAAAACCCATGTGGGCCACCACCATATAGGGCCCATGCAGGGCCCATGTGGGCTCTGGCCCTACATGGGCAAACCCATGTGGGGCCATCGTGGAACCCGCGGACAAACCCATATGGGACCCATATAGTCTGCCCTCCTTGTCCCCACATGGGGCCCACCTAGGCATGCTGGCTGGGGTAGCCCAGGTCAGGCGCTTCTGCCGCTGTTTCTGGTTCAAAAGTGGCT
>NW_015112654.1:482432-515714 GCF_001443285.1 Poecilia latipinna | reverse complement strand
GGCTCCGCCCATTTGTTTCCCTTACGGATGCTAATACCCAGCCAGCATGCCTAGGTGGGACCCATATAGTCTGCCCTCCTTGTCCCCACATGGGGCCCACCTAGGCATGCTGGCTGGGTACATGTGCTACAAATACAAATACTGTGGCAGTGTTGAAACTTTTCCCTAGTAATGCTGAGAAATAAGAAGAAAACCTGTTTATCTACATCTACACATGTAGTGCCATCGTGGACAACCTGCAGTGGCATTGGACATTGTCTTTCTTTTGATATCCTGACTGTCAGATTTCATCAGAGGAGCTCTAAAAGTTGATTGTTTATGCTTTTGTTGTATGTGATTGTTCATATGAGCAGATCGGGACTCTACCGAATGACAATGTTTTGTATTGTTGCCAGTGGCAGAGGTGTCTCATTCTGTCCAGGAGAAGGTCAAAAGTGTGTATAATTTGTGATATTTAAAAGCCACGTTACAGGAAGGTGTTGAATCCAACAGGTAGTAAATAATGTTCCTCTGTGAGTGAATCACAACAGTGTATAGTTAATGCTGGGTTATAGAAGAGCAGAGGGAATGCTTTCATCAAACCAGAAACCATAAGCTGATTTAAATTGTTAAAGTCCTTTAACGCCCTCTGAGGTAACTAACTGCTACGTGTTTTCCTTTTTAACATTGAGACACACCTTTATATCATTTTAATGTGTTTGTTAAGATGATATTAGTATCTAAACTAGATTTAAACCAAAAACTCATGAACAATACACACACCTCCTTTTCCCTCAAAAGGCCTAGCCAAGTAAGAAGTTTGTTGTCAATCTGTTTTTGCCTGGTTAAATAAAAATATAATAATAAAAACATTAATAATGACAAACTATTAATCTACATTATGACATTCTAAGTAAAGGGTGTAATAGATAGTTTGTTTTTATAATTTCTAGTTTGGAAGGGCTTCATTTGATCAATTTCATCACGATATGGGTTCCACTTCATATAACTATAATTTAGTTTGATTTATGCAGAATCAAAACATGTTTATTACAAAGATTTTTAAAGAAAATTGCTTTCTTCTGAGGTAAAACAACCTCTAGATTAACTGAGAAAAAAATAGTACATAAATTATTTAAAACAACCTGTTAAAAAATACAAAAAAAAACAAAAGGTTTTAAGTGGCGGCCCTCTTTGAAAGTTGTAGCTTTACATTGTATCATCCACAGCTGATGATCTACAGGATTAACATTTTTTTGAGCTGAAATACCATTTTGTCTGCTAGACACTGTTCAAAATTGATATGTTCAAAAGATGAATCAAAGGAAATTAGAACAAACTGTGACCTAGGTGCCAATTTATGCCTTGAATGATTCGCAGGTCAGTGTTAAGCAGCTTAAAAAAAACTTTCCTCTGAAAATTGCCAAAGAGACCAAGCAGAAAGCCTGAAGAACTGTTGATTAAGACAACTTTAAAGGATTACCTGGATGTTTGACGCCTTAGAAGGTACAAATATGGAGAAAAGTTTAATGCACAGTATTGTTTATTAGACATTTGGCAACAACGCTTTCTGATATAATGATAAAATACTTACTAAACAGAAGGCTGTGATTAGTGAGCGTAGCGTTGGCTACACAGGTTTACTGTCGGTGCAGCAGGCTGCTGGATGTCTTGTTAAAGAAGTTGTGTGTATTCATGTGTGTATGAGTCAGATGGGGGCTGGTGGGTGGTGGTAAGGGCAATTAAAATGACAAGCTGGCAATTAGCAATCCTCCAAATCCCCTAAAGAGATGGCTAATGTGGCTAATACATCGGCTTGTTTGTGTTTGAGGGTGCTGTTTGTGTGTGACTGTGTGCAAAAGGGCTGGGCCTGGGCGTCGACTGCAGCTCTAACTAAACTTTGAGCAGAAACAATAGATCTTCGTGGCATTAAGGTCTCGTTAGCTGCCTCTCACACCTGTCTACACCAATTAATTTGGCCAGCTAAGAGAAAAAAAACTACTAGTAAGCCTCAAAGAAGAGACGGCAATCACATTGTCAGCAAAATGTTCAACTCAAGAAACAGTCAAATTGTGCAAACAGGACAAAAATATCTTATTTGGTTCATTTCAAATAATTATGGAGCAAATTAAATTCAATGTTCTACTAAAGTTTAAAGTTTACAATGAGAAAAAAAAATCTTAAATCTGCTCTAAGGTTCCACTAGTTACAGCTTCACTGAAAGGGAAACCACTAGAATAAATACAGCAACCAAGACTGATAATCTCTGTTATTGCAAAAAAATCTGAAACAAAAAAAAAAAAAAAAAAAAACTGAACTGAAAACTGGCAGAACAAAAAAATCAAGAGCTGATACTGAGATCTTGAAAAGTTGCAAGAGACTTCCAATTTTACCATGAGATGCGCATGTCACCTTGAATCAGGAATCCTTATATTGAAGGGGTCAAAGTTCACCTGCCATTGTTACATCTGTTAGTGTCCAAGCGAGTGGGTCATGTAGCCAAATTAGCAGATATGTGTCAAAGTGGCGCTTTACTCAACCATTCATCCATGACGGTTAATGCGTCAAAACGCAGGAAGTGGTCGGCTTGAAAGGGTGATTTGTTGGCAAAAATAGGTTGATACAAAAACGGGAACTATTTTGGGAAAAGACAAAGAGAAAAACATTCAAAATATTCATGGTCTGTACAGGCAATAACACTCTCCAGGAAAACTATCATCTACAGTTTATGTTAGTTTTAGGCCTAACCTTTGCTCCTCTTAAGCTGATATTTCTGTTCTTCCTTGAGGAAGAAAGTCTACTTGTGATCTTGGTTTGTTATACCAGTGTCTTAGCAGCAGGTGGATAACAACACTACTGACATAGACAAAAAGAAAATACTGAAAAGAAGAGCTTTATGAACATAGCTATAGTGCTGGGATAAGGATATTCCCTTATAAAACCGCCTTCGACATTTTAATCTTTTGTTCCCCTGTTAATTACATCTTCAGAACATGTTTGACTTATGGAAACAAAGGAAGGTCAAACAAAGGCAGAAGAGGGAAACTTATAAAACGACTCCACTGTTATTTTAATTTAGAGATTACTATAAAGCGATAGTGTTTATCCACAAAGTGGGCATGTGTGTCAGCTTACAAAAAACACAACATAAGTTTTGTATTGAATATCTGTAGAAAAATGTAACATAAATAGATTTTTAAATCCTGTATACGCGAAATTATCTTCTAACGCAGGATTCATCATTTTCATTCTGAGATGTGTTGCAAGTGCTTCGACTGACCATAAAATTGCACAAATTGCAATTATGAAAATAAATTTGCTTAATGGAAACATGCTAGTTGCTAAAAAAAAAAAAACCCTCATAATTTTTGATAAAAAGTTTTTGATAGGTTTTTTGGCTGCATCAAAATTAATGTATTTCACAAAACTGCAATGGAAACACTCTTTGTGTTTCATATTTAATAGAAACTCCGTAGTTGCGAATTTGTGTTTTTTTTTTTTTTTGTCAGGGACGGAATATTGACAAAGTTTTGCGTGTATTTGTAATGGAAACGCAGCTACTGAACTCGCACAAATCTCTCCAATGAAAAACCTCGCTTGCTTTCAAATGTACTTGGCTCTCCATCAAAAGTAAGTCTGCACTCAGATATTTTCTCCTGTTGGAATCTAACACCTGCGTTCTCAGGTGTGTTTTCTCTGCCTACGTATTATCCTTGGTCATAGGTTGGATTATCGCTATGATCAAAATCAGTTGTGAGCATTTTGGGAAATTAATCCATCAATGTGTGTGAATTACAATGAAAGTGTGAACGGATATCAAAACCAAAAAGAGAATACTATTGTTGATGAAAGGTGATATGCTGCCTGTATGATGCCTGATTCAAATTTTGAACGTGTGACACTTATTTTTCAGATTAACAGAGCTGATTTTCAGTTAAATTATATATTTTTTTATGTGGTTTTTTGGGATCTTTCTCATTTTTTTACACACTCTGTGCACACTGAGTTACATCATTATGTCCTTTACCCATCTGAAATGTTTTACTTCATACCAGTGGTGGGGGATTTAGGGGGGAAACGACTATTTTCCCTTTGGTGCAGCACATTTCGTGGTCGGCTTCCCTACACCGTGTATCGGTGCAGGCCCAGTAGCGGCCAACGTGTGCCCAGATGAGATAACATGGTGCAGGCTGGGGGGTGGGTGTGGGGGTGGTGCTAGGGAGGCCTGCCTCCAGAGGGGGGAAAAAAAGGGAGAACTTGGAGCATGGCCAAGTCTTTCTTCCACGCCGCCTTTCCGACTCGCTCCTTCTGTCATGTAGCGGGGCTGCATGAAACAAGTCAATACAGAAAGGGAGCACAAGCAACGAACAAACGGGTTGGAGAGTGTGTGTGTGTGCAAAGAAGCACAGAAATAGAAGAATACACACACGTGCGTGCGTATGTTGGGGGAATTATCATAGAGAAAAGACGTGCAGTGACTTCCTTCATCAGAAACCTTGGCAGGCGATCAGAGGAGTGTAAGCTATTTTTGGAAGACCCCCCCGCCCCCTTTCCTCGTGCACACACACAGATACACGCACACACGTTTTCTACCTTCCTCCCCCCACTTCAATGTTCCTGCCTTCAAACTTCAGCACTGCTTCGTACCGCTGTGACATCTTCTTCCTAAAGTTACAATTAAAGATGCCTAAAGTGTGTGTATGGGAACCACAGCGAGTGTGTTAAAAGGATAGGTGGCTGTGGCGCAAAAAAACTTTGATTGGCAAACTTTATCTAGGGTCCCTGAGGGACTGTGCAGCCACTGTAAACGATTTATCGGAAAAATGCATCCCAGAATGCACCTGGGGGGCGTGGGAGCTTGTGCCCCGGGGCGATTATTGAATGACCTCTGAGAGCGTGACTCCTGTTAACCTTCCAGGCAAATTAACTTCTTTCTGCCGTTAGGAGGTGGGTTCAGATCCAGAACAGACCAGGAAGACTCGAAGCAAAGAGGCCGCCTGGTTCAAATGGAGGTGACAGTCAGTGATCTGATATGAACTGTAAATATGCAGCAGGTGATGTTGTCGTTGCAAAGTTTCAAGAGGCCAGGATCTGGTTGATCATGGCTGACTGGACTGTTTCACACTGTCAAATCATCCAAAAAGCTGTCTGCCTTCCCATAATCTGTGATGGCGCTGCACCAAGATCCACTGAAGGAAATGACACAAAAACTTCTGATGAAGATATGAATGCAACGTCCTTTTTCACAAAATATACACAAAAATTGAGTGGTGACCGTTTTTAGCGGTTGTACGATTTCTCTTTTGTAAGAGACCACAAGTCATTTCTCGTGCTTGAGCTAGACTTAAGAGTTTGTTTTGATTTATCCAAAATGTATTTCCCACTTCCTGATAATACTTGGCATTCTCCTATGTATTGGAACTGGACCAGAGTTCACTTCAACCAAATCGAGACCTAGTTTTTAGGGTTTTGTGTGGACTAGAGTTTGTTTTTATTGGTCTGAATCACAGTTTGATTACGCATTCACAACTCCCCAACAAACCGGATTTTCTAGGCAAATGAATTAGAGTTGGATTAAAGTGGACTAAACAGGGCAGCTGTGAATGCACCCTATAGATATTTTGTTTACTTACCTAGTCTAAATTTCAAGGCAGCTAATGGTCCTCCATTAAAGACCAAAGTCAGCATATCTGTCCCCTCCGGTCCACCATCCAAACCAGCTCCCCACTGCAGTCCAGCCAGGCCTCCAGAGCAGTTCAGGTGCTGAGTCAGTCTCAATGTGGCTGCTGGAGTGGCCTCTTCTGCTATCAGGTCCATGTTTAAAGGTGCCAAGCCTACATCAAAGCACATCACTTCCTCCTGCCCCCCCACCATAATGGCAACAGCCCCCGCAGGGTGCCAGGCCATGTACGAGGGCGGTACAGGGCAGGGGGCCAAGACCGACACCGCCCGCCTCTGGTCGTACAGCACTAAGGAGGAGTCCCTCAAGCCAAGGAGAAGAATGGTCTCACATGGGTGACGAGAGCAGGAGAGAGGAGGCGATGGCAATGGGATGGAAGTGATGGATGTACGGTGCAGGCGCCCTCGTGCACATTCATACACACAGGTGTCAGCGGACAGTCCTTGAGGTCCAGCAGGTAACTCCACTGTCAGGATCTGGTAGTGCTGAAGCTGGCTGAAGCAGCAGTCCAGGGGGTTGCCTGTCGTCCGGACAGAGCAAAGGAGCTGTGGTTTAAAAAAGGAAACAGAATTTGATTCAGATAATTTAAAGTCTCAATGCACCTCTGAGCTCTCCGTATTTTGCTTCAAAACATTGCTGTCAAAACATTTTTACCCCCCCAAAAAACCTGGGTCACACCTTACATGTTGTGGCAAAATGATTTGAGGTGAAACCAGCCAGCATTACTTTTGAGTGTTTATAAAAGATGTAGAGAGGCAGAATTACACTTCTGGACCTGGCCAAAGATAGTTATTCATAAACATGTTTTAATCGAGCAACAATTTGGTTATCAGAAAGTTCTCAGACAAAACTGGTGTCAGAGTCAGATCATGTGGGATTTAAACGCTCAAATAAAGCTTCAGTCCGCTTTAATCGTATTCCAGTTAATTTGCTAGAAAGTTCAGTTCGCTTGGAGAGGTGTGAACGAGAAAACGAACTCTGATGAGGACCAAAAAAGTGAACTAGGTTTTTGGTCGGATCAATGTTTAGGTTAAATGCATATGTGAACACCAAGGCTTCTCCTAAAGCTTTAAGTGGATTATGGAGTAGGGCATACTGGGTAAATGCAACGAAAACAAATGCAAGAGTCTAGCGCTAGCAGGAGAAATGGCTTGAGGTCTTTTACCAAAGACAAAAAAGAAATCCTACAACCGCTAAAATTTAGCGTCAGTGCATTTTTTAAAATTTCGTGAAGAAGGATGTTGTGCTTATGACTTCTCCAGATGTGTTTGTGTCATTTCCTTCAGTGGTTCTTGGTACAGCGCCACCACAGGCGAGGAGGGGAGCAGGTTTTCAAAGGATTTGATTAGTTTGACACTAACTTAATCTGTGAAAGCAACCTGCACCAGCTGAAAATAAAACAAATGTTGGAACTTTGGTCCCTAATCAAACAGAGTCTACTGGACTATCAGGTATGAAAACACTCTAAGACAGGAAAAGTTTGGCCTAATATAACGTCAAACTGTGTGAAGAAAAGATTGTGCCTTTCATGCGGTATAGATAAATATCTGGTGTCAACAGTAAATGTGAGCCATAGTTCTTTTCTGTTTGCAACTAATTATTCCCCAAAATAAATTTTTGAAGTGCATGTCAGCATGACAAGGCAATCAATACAGACATTTCTCTACTTCTTACTATGCTGTAGTATCTTTTATATGGAATAATTTCATTACTAAATTCACAGTTTTTGAACAAAAAAGGAAGAAAACCAAAAGAAAGAGAGAGCATGACAGAGACAGAACCGAGTCACCTCTTGGAAGCAGCTCTAAACCCCAAGAGATGAAGCCAAACCAAGGTCTTCGACACTGCTCATAAACACCCTGCTGTCAATCAAGACAGCTAATGATAAGAGCTCTATTTTAACTCAAGGTCAACAACATCTTCTCCCTGGGCAAGGCACGGCTTGGCACAAAGTGATAAACAACCACCACTGTTTACCTGTGCGAGGAGCCAGGAGCTCAGCATTAGAAAATGACAGCGAAATAAAACCTGCTTCGTGTGATATACAAGGAAACCTCAGAGTCCTTGGCCAAAGATGAAAATCCAGAATGACGATTATTTGTCTCTGGACCACAACCAGGTTGCAGGCACAAAGACCCTGCTAAGGAAACTGACAGCTCAGAACACAGTCCATGTCACGGTTTTTGATGAAACACCCACCTTGAACCAGAAACCGCAGGAGGAGACAACAGCCCGCGATAAACAGCAGTCCAACAGTCACTAACAGAGCCTTTTATAAGGGATTTCACCTTACCAAAGCCTCTATCACAGCCTTGCATTGACCGTGGCAGCTTTGGCTAAATGAGCCCATTTCTTTTTGCCGTGTAGACAGAAAGAGGGATCGGCTGCCTGCCTGCCTTCCTTTCCTTTTGCAAAGCTGCTCGGCCCAGTTTTTTGGCAGGCATTGCCAAAAAGAGACTTAGAGGGAGGAAAGCTTTTTTTCCCCCTGCCTGCCCATGGTCTACAGCAGGAAAGAAGCAGATGACTGTCCTCCCGAAAGCTTTTTTTCCTCCCTTCTCTATAATCCCCATAGAGCAAGCTCCTGCTGCTCCGCAGGGGGTGAATGCTGTGTGTCAATGTGTGTGTTTATTTGAGGCATCAGGTAAGAGGGGCTCGATTCCGGTCAAAGGTGGTCTATCCCTGGGAGAGCTACATTGCTGTGGGGACAAAGCGACATATGCATTGAATAAACAAGCATGCAAGCACACTACAGGAAAGGACCCATTGACTCAGAAAGCTGTCACAGTCATCAGGACCAATTTCGGTCCCACAAATGCTTGGTTCTCACAGCAAGATTTTAAAATTGTTGACCGATTTTTAAAACCTGAGAGACCATATACGATAAAAAAGACAGTTGTTTTGCCTTGTGTATTTGGGATTCCCCTCCATGTTTCACCTCCCTTTCTGATTGGCTACCTGTCACATTCAACAGGCTGCATTCTCGTTGTTTCTCAGTCAAGACAATCAAACATGTTAAATATCCCCGATTTTAGACAGGAGCGGTCCCGATGACCTTCAGAGGGGACCAGGTCACTCTTAGCACACCTAACTACCACAAGTAATTACTTTTAGTAACTACTGTAGTAGTACTGCACGTAACTACACTACTACTGCAGAACTACTGTTACTTGTAGTTTTTAAATTATCCCAGCCTTTGTTTTTCTCTTTCTCAATGAAACAAGAAAATATTTCACAGCTTCTTAAGCTTTAAGGAGTTGCAGGAGCTTACTTACTGTAAGTGTTTTAGTCTACAACCAGTCGTGTCTGTATGATATCAAGTGATATACAGGACTTTGCAAAATTATTCACAACTCTATAACTTTTTCCACATTTTGTGACTTTACGCACTGGCTTTTATTTCTGAGTAGCAGAGTAAATGTTTCAAAAGCTATACTTTTCAAACATTTTTTCTTGTAAAAATAGTCTTCTTTCTACAATTCTCTGCTACTATGTCTTTGGCTACCAAACCAAATCTGAATAAAATGAGATGTTTGTGGTATTTCGCGAAATAAAAATACTGCAAAGGGTTAGACAACTTTAGCAAAGCACTCTTTAGCACTATGGTAATAAAAAATAAATAAATCAGCTCTGGAAGCATTAAACCTTCTTCATATATTCTCCTTACAATTTACATAGTAGATTACAAGCATACATACAGCTAAAGCTCTGTCAGCCAGTGAACTCTCCTGAGCTTCTAGATGAAAATGAGAATGTGAAACATATCAAATAATTCTGAGCGTATAATGTAGAAAAAGGAGGATTAAGGTCAGAAAAGGACAAAAAATATTGAAGACAGAGGGAAATGTACACAAAAGGCGATAAGAAAGAGGAAATAAAAAAGAATTGTGAGGCAAAGCGCAAAAGAGAAAGGAAGAAACGGAGTGAGGCACGTCGAGAAGAGATGCAAAGAGAGCGGAGACGAGAGGAGAAGGAGACAGAGAGGCAGAGAGAGACCTCTAGTAAGTAGCTTTCTCCTGGTTATTGGTTTCAGTGACTGGTCAAAACTATTCTTCTCTATTCTTCCTCCCTCCTTCTCGCCGGCACCCTTCCTCCCCCTCCGTGGCGTGAAAGATAAAGCGGACGGGCCCAACTGTGTGGCTGGCCCTTGTTCACAGCAGTGGCCTTTTGAAGCCAATTTTCCAGCTCACGGAGCAGAGAAAGACGGGGAGAGACGAGCGGAGAGAGACGGAGGGACTTGGAGAAGACCGGAGGGATGAGGGTTTGCTGAGAGTGGAGAGAGGTGGGGGGCGCAGGGTGGGACGGGGAAGTTTTGGGCATGTGAAAGAGGGTCGGAGATGGGGTACTGATGTGACAAAATGCATTGGAACAGCAGGAGTACAGAAAAAAAACGATATTCCTCACGCCTTCTCTCTAGCAGCTGCTACCTATGAACATTAGGAGATCCAAAACTGTAGCATATTTTGACTCATTATTCTGCATCTTCGATTTCATACCTGACAAAATTTATTTACCAAAGGACTTGCTGAACTTCAATTTCTACATCCTGTTTTTTCTTATTTTAAAGTTAATTATTTTAGTTTCAAAATATATTATCAACAGGATTGAAAACAAGTAAAAATTTGGGTTTTCCACATAGTTTAATACTAAAACGTGAGCTGAACTCTAAAATCACTGCCATATTTACGAGTTAATACAATTTTTTAGCAGATATGCAATTAATTTGGTCCAAATTAATAAATTTATTCTGAAATATGTTCTCACAGAAAATAAATCTTCTTAAGCCCAGCACGTTGCAAAGCATTTTAACTTGACAGGTATGATATCTACATTAGAACAAAGGAAATTTTCTGTTTTCATGACATGACAGTTTCTAAGCCAATAGAGTGAAGAGAAATGGAGCAGCGTCTTCAAAACAACAGAAAAGTTGTTTTTAATTCAGATTTTATCTCCTCTGCATGTTAAGAGGTGTACTGAAAAATTAAACAATTCAGGGCTTAAAAAACCCCTGACATTTTCTGTGGTCCATGAACACACCATACCAAACTATCAGGTCATAATAACAACAACACTCTTTAGTGTGGATGCCCTTGCAGCAAGAGTATTGAGAGTTTACTATTTTCAACAAAATGCAGTCAGAATAAAAACGAGATATTCAAAATGAAGCTGTATTTTTGTTGACATGTTCAAGTTTGTCAATTTTTCTGAACTTTTTTGTTCAGAATGGCTGAACAGAAAATGTTGTCCTTATTTATCCTTTTAAACCTCAGTGCTATGCCATGGTAAGTGCTGGACTTGGAAATCTCATAGTTATGGCAATGATCTACATTATCTGGACCAGTAGTGTCCAGAGTGCGGCATGAGGGTCATTTGCTGCAATTTTGTGGAACAATTGGATCGTCAAAATTCAAATGGAGAATAGTTCATATAACATGAATTATTTGTCTGTTATTAATGTATTTTCTTCCATTTTTCATTTTATACAAACAGGACCACAAATATGAACAACTTTTACTGAAAAGCAAACTCATGAATCCATTCATTAAAGCTGGCTAAATACAGAAAACATCCTTGAAGATAAAATGAACCATAATGCTACTGTTACTGTGAACAGATTAAACATTATAATCCAAGAAAATAGAAAGCAATCATCCTGAAATATTTATGGGGACATTTCAGATCTACAATTATGCATATGCTCCCTCTTTAAAAATCAGATTTTCATATATAAACATTTGAATTTTTTTTCCTACTCAGCATTCACTACTGAAGAACGTACTGGAGCACTGGAGGAACTACTTTTACTCGTAAATTAAAGTTAGGCTAAACTTTCACCTCCATAATTTTGTTAATTTTAAATATCAAAACCCAACATGTTCAC
The DNA here is from genome assembly GCF_001443285.1 of Poecilia latipinna. Classification (NCBI taxonomy): domain Eukaryota; kingdom Metazoa; phylum Chordata; class Actinopteri; order Cyprinodontiformes; family Poeciliidae; genus Poecilia; species Poecilia latipinna. Next base: position 504,177 of record NW_015112654.1, on the reverse strand, counting down.
AGCACAGCAGGATAAAACACTTTACAAGCTGTCAAACATGTTGGAATGACACAACTTTCTATGAGCTGTCTTGCTGTGAGAGCCCTGGTGAATCCAGCTGCACATTGTTCAAGTAGGTCAGTTTCTACAAATAAGTGCATTGCTGCTGTATACAAGTAAATAGTGTTTTCATTACAGTTTTTCAAAAATACGCCAACAACGGACAGAACAGCGACATCAACTGATTTTGCTGTCTGTCTCTTCATTGAATTCTGAAATAAACCAAATTAAAATAACTAAGAAGTTGTTCTTTCTGTTCATTTTTGTTCATTTTATGGCAGGAGTAATTACGTGCAGAAAATATGACGCAAACACAGATAAAACAACATCACAAAAAGGGAAGAAAAGTGCTCTCACAAACATAAAAAACAAACTGAAGATATAAAATATGTGTTTGTTTTGTTTAGAAAGCCCTTAAATCATGAAGTTCCTGAAAATGTTTTGTGCAAGCTTATTTGTTTGGCAAAAATGATGGAGAGAAGGGTGAAAAGAGAATGATTAAAAATGCTAACCGCATGCATTAAACTGTATGTTTTCCTCTTCACCTCTCCTTACTGTGTGCTTTTGGCTCCACTTATCAGCATGGGGAGTTTGTGTGGTGGAGTGGAGGTGGAGGGGGGTTTAGTTTACGAATTAAGACCACATACGAAAGAGAACAAAAAAAAAAAAATCAGACTTTTTTTTTAAATGCCGAGAGACCGGCTAGAAAATTGGCTTAGCGCTTGCAGATAGTGAACTGAACAAAAGGAACATATATATGAGCTTGAAGTGATTGAAGTAGCTGGCGTCTCCCGCCGTTTGATTCCTGCCACGGCTCTTACATAAACTGCTCGCTTAATTTCACACCGCGCATCTGAAAAATGACAACAAACGCTTTCATTAGAACGCGATGCCGCAGACTTTAATGTTCTAGAGGCGACGAGGATGGAAGGGAAGGGAAAGGAAAGGAGGAGGACGGTGGGGGGAAGGATATCGGAGGAAGACGGAGAGGACTTAAAACTTGGTGAAGGAGTGTGATAAATGTAGAGCGCCTTCCCCCCCCAAAAAAAAAACAACAAGCAGCAGCAAACAACATCTGCTCTGATTATTTCATATTCATGCGCCCCCTTTCCCTCCTACACCTTCCCTCGGTCTCTCCTGCATGAATTTATTTGTCCTGCATCCAGTTGCTAATGCAGATCCCCCCCCCGCCTCCCCTCTTTTTCTCTTGCTGCTCTGGTGAATATTTTGCATCTGTTTAACCGGGGAGCAGCGGAGTTAAGCTCAGTTTGGTAGCACAGGATCTTTCATGTGATTTCGGCACAAGGCCAATCCCGAACTGATCCTTCATCATGGGTACGGTTTTGCCACAGGCCAGCCAAGTGCGTGTGTGAGGAAACCGGGGGACGTGTAGGCGTTCTTTTTTTTATTTCACATGGTGATGCACAGAGGTGCAACAGAGGTACCACCCTTAAGGTGACTAACACACCGTTTCCAATCCCCAATCCGTGACGACACGAGTCTCGGCTCAAATCTGCAGCTTTTATTTTCTTTGCAGTGCAGAGTCTGGAGGAAATGTATGTGACTGTAGTTATTAATCCAATAAAAGCATTGAAAACCTTCTGATTTAAGAACTTTTGTCATCCACTTTGCAGTCTCAAGCTTTTTTAAGGCTTGTTGTCTCATAGCTTTGACTGTGTCTGGTGTTTCTAACATTTGAAAGAAACACTTGAGTTCAAAATAAGTTATGTTCAACGTACTGAGAGCCGATAACGAACGGCGAGGCCACAAAAAGCTTAACTTAAGAAAATGATCAACCTAGTCTTCATGAAGTCATCAGTAACTGCAGACAAAATGTCAAGCAAACAGGTGAATGCTGCAACAATTGCATACCTTGACATTGTAATTGTTAAACTTTTTACTCCAGTGTTTATGACTTTTAAGGTGTTTTCACACCTTACAGTCCGGTAGACTCGGTTCAATTCGGGACCAATGTTGCAATATTTGTTATATTTTCAACTGGTGCGATTCGCTTTCACATTCTTCTGCGGCACATCAACCAAATCCTTTGAAACACCTGTCCCCCCCCCCCGATTTGTGGGGCATTGCACTAAGAACCACTGAAGGAAACAACATGGAAACCTCTGAAGAAGACACTGAACACCACTTCCTTCTTCATCAAATTTAAACAAAAATGGAGTGATGTCAGATTTCAGAAGTTGTATAATTTCTCTTTTTCGTTGATAAAAGACCACAAAGCATTTCTCCCACTAGTGCTAGACTCTCGTGTTTGCTTTGGTTGTATTTACCCAGAATGCCCTACGCTACAGTCTGCTTCCTGCTTTTGGAGCTGTCTCCAGTCCGTTCACATATGCATCTGACCTAGGTTTGTAAGTGGACCAGAGTTTGCTTTTTTGGTCCACATCAGAGTTTGATTCCACAATGTGGAATGTCTTTGAATGTCTTATTAATCTTACTCCAGGTGTCTGCAACCTGCAGTGGCTCTTTGGGCCTTTTTATTTTTTTGCAATTGTTGTTTATGTTTTTCTTTCTTTTGATACATAAAAAACATATGCATACAAGTTGTTTTTTTTTCATAATCTTAAGCAATTTCTACTACTTTGAGAAATTTTGGGAGAACATACAGTATATAGTTGTTTTTTTTTTTGTTTATCCTAAATGCAAATTGTTTATATTTTACGGACACTTTTGTCTTAATTACAGTCCTGACCATGTTGTTCCTTCAGCAAATGGTCTTTTTCTAAGTCAGCGTACTGCAGTTAACAATTAATCGATTGCTTAAATAGTTGACAATTATTTCAGTAATTGACTCATCATGATTAATCCGATTAATTGTTTCAGTCCTACTTACAAGCCGTGTCTGGTTCTATGCTTGAAATGATAAATACATACAGTGTGTGTGTGTGTGTGTGTGTGCACCTTGAGTCCTTCAGTAGGTGAGCAGCTTATCAGGACCAGATTGTTTTTGTGCATGTCTGTGGGAGTCCACGGCCACATCCCCTCGCTGAGCTCGTCCAGCGTCCACCAGCAGAGCGCCACGTCCTGGAGATGACTGAGAGCTACACGCCTGCGAAGTCCTCCACCCGGCCCGCCCACCTCCACACACATCACCTAGAAGCAGCAGCACAGAGACATACACACGTGCACTGAGAAGGGGTCAAGAAGCCCGCAGAATCAAAACAAATCTTCAGGGGAAGTCGTTAGTTATTAATCCATTTGGATTTGTGTTCCTGGTCTGCTGTTTGGACACCTCGGGGCGCGGACACCTCCACCGCTGCAGACCCCGATGCCTCTCTTGTCCTTCCCCCGTTCTGTTTTTGTTGATGTTTGAGGTTGTGTTTTATCTTCCATTATTAATGTCTGCGTGGGCTTGTTGTTTTAGCGATGTGCATATTTTTTAGGAAGGTCCGCCACGCTCTACGGGCCACAACAAAGAGACGCACAGTAATGAGCTCTCGTGGCGCTTAAGGGTGGGGGGGCCAGAGGGGCTGAAGGAGCGCACACACTCACAAAAAACACACATATGTAAGTTTGTGCATGTGTGTGCATAAATGTATGTGTAGCTGCAAGCAGAAGCAGAAAGGTGTTTAAAAAAATGCTTTCGAAGACGTACACACACACACACACACACACACACACACACACACCATCAGGTGATTTTAAAGCTGGTGAAATTACACTTTGACCTCATCATCACATTCAGAATGAAGCAGAACGAATGGCTTACATGCACAAACACACACATATGAACCCGACCTCTAACATGCTGCAGAAGAGTAGTTAGGAAGTGGCAAACAGGTAGGAAAAAAGAGAACAACTGAAGACGACTGGTGTTTGTAACACTTTCACTTGTCAAAATCAATTTTAGCCAATTCTGATTGGGAGTTAGAATGTAAGAAAAAGAAGATCATAAAAAGTTTTTTTTATAATTTTATTTCAGGAGCAGAGGCAACTTGCCACGTGTAGCAATTTGTCTTTTTCCGCAAAAGACAAATTGTGATAACATAAGATACTATAGGTGACTTTTTACCAAGAAAACATGACCCATGATAAGTGAAATACTGAATTAGACCTTGTTGATTTCTGTTTGTCATCAAGGTAGAGAGTAGCATTACCCAAAAATTTACCATCTCAACAACATGGCTTTATTTTAAAAAGTTACATCCATCAACATCAGCTTTTCTACAATGAAATAATTCACGTCATGAGGATTTTACCAGAATATTGTTAAGCTAAAATGTTTCCCATTATTTTAAACTATAAGCACAACTGAGTGGTTTACTGGAACTGAAAGTTTGAATACCTGCCACTTTACCTAATAGGTTCATATTTACAGTTGTGGAAGGGATTCTTTGCAGTATTGATATTATGTACAGCGTTATTGTAACAATAATGTGCAGCAGATGAATAGTAACTACGTACATCAACGCAAAAAAAATGTTTAGGAGTATTTTTGAGGTTTTTACTTTTACTTGAATAATACTGTTATGAACTGTTGCTATTCGAGTAAAATGTCTGGATACTCTACCAACAGCAAGGAACTTCACTGAATGAAGAACAGACACGTTTTATCCAAAAATACACAAGACACAGACCTGCAGTTCATGTTGCAGTGAGACCTCTTGTTTATGCACAAGCTTTGTTCTGATGTTATTTACTGTCTTTTGAGCCATTTGCAGATCAACAAGATACAGTAAGTTTAGTTACTTTGTTCTAACACACGTGATACACATATTACCTACTATAAAATGCTAGTTTAAAAAGTTTCATACAGAAAATAATTTGATTTGGAAAAGTGTTTCTTCTCTATTTTATAACTGTGTTATTTATGACTTCTTTATTTTGTCTCTCAGAACTGAATCGAAAACATCTCACTGATGCTGAAAACTACTAATTAGAGTCTTCTCTCCGCAAGGTCGTCCACACCGAAGAGTGGCATTGTCAGAGCAACCTGGTGGTACTCTGCACACTGAAAAAACACAACATCTTACTAAGTATTTTTTTCTACTTTCTAGCTCAAATGTCAGTACACTTGAACTAAGACGAAACTAACATAAAAGAAACTTTTCAGTATGATACATGACTTTCTTTTAAGCGAATAACTTCTTAAAATTGAGGAAAAAGTTCTAGCTCCACAGGCTAGAAGACGTGTTTCCCAAGTTAAATAATCAGCTAGTGAAACTACAATGTTTTTAAATCAATGTCAATAAATTCTTAACTTAAAACAAGCTCCCATATCTTGCTGAAAAGTTAGTTATGCGTTAGCTTTGCCTTATTTCAAGTGTACTAAGATATTTGCACTAGAAACTAAACAATGGTAAAATGTTGTGTTTTTGCAGCACACAGTGGTACTATGTTTTTCTTGAAGTAATGAAGAGTGATAATGAGGAACGAGGAAAATGTGTTTGAAAAAAAAAAGATAAGAAAGACTGGAGTTTGAACATGGCTGGAAAAATTAACAGAAAATACAGAAAGCAAACATGGAGAAAAGGGATCTTGGATCAATTTAATTTTTTGAATATATAATAAATGGATATTAGCCAAAACAAATGTTACTGTTCACATTAAACTGGCACCAAAGAGGCATGTTGTCAGGAGGAGGAGGAGGAATATGGGAATATCTCTTTACAAATTAATGTATCAGCACAGAAAAGGGGTTAAAAGCCTAAGAACTTGCAGGAATCGGTGCGCTGCCTTGTATGAGTAGAGAAGATTTGAGATGCAGCGGTCCATGTCTGCCCTTCTTGCTCCCTGAGGGGGGCAGAATTTTCTTTGGACACAAAATATGCTTGTGAATGATAGAAGTACATGTGATGATAAAGGGAACAAAGAGTTTTTCCCCGAACAGCTGAACAGGAGATCACTGACAGATTAGAAATGAAAAAGAAGGGGGAAAAAATATCTAAAAATCACTGGGTTAATAACACACTCTATCTGTACCACCCGCATGCCCCCCTCCATCCCCATCCATCTCCTTGCTCTTCAATTTTATTTTTTTTTTCTGCTGGCGTTTGCTGGTCAGCAATAATCAAAAACCACTTTCTGTGGGCCGGATTAGTTTAGCCCCCCCTACTCTCCCCTTTCCAGCTTAGCCCACTGGACCAGGGCAATGTGTTTGTGCGTGGGTGTGTGTGTGTGTGTGTTTGTCGGTGAAGGGTGGGATGAAGAGTGTTTCCGCGCTCACATGTGTGCATGTTGCAGGTTACATGCATGTGTGTGCGTGTGCATTGACACTGGTGCGCAGGGGTGTGCAGAATGGAGTGGTGCTGGTGATGAAGGTGGCACCTTATCAGGACTCTGCTTCTGGAAACAGACGCTCGGCGGGAACGATTGCATTGACGCACACACGCAGTTGTGGCAGCGCGCGCGTCTCCCACACACACATCTTGACGAAAAGGGCCTGGCAGTAATGTGATAATGCCTGGTTTAGCTGTTAGGAGCTACAGAGGGAGGAGACTGTTTTTAGAGAAGAAGAGGGCTGCTCTTGATCAGATCTATTACCAGCATCTATTAAAGTCAATCCAGACAAGAGTGAAATACATACATGAGAGAGTTGAAGAAATATAAATATTCATCAAGCTCAATATTAAACTGCATCTAGTCTCAAACTGGTTGTTTTGTCTAAAAATGACATTTTTGCAAGAGTGGACTGCATACTAAGTTTACATCCAATAAGCCGTTTCTTAGCTGTTTGGTTTTAAATGGGTAAGTAAACAATTTAACTCTTTCTTTAGAAGTTGAAAGTGTGATTAATAAGACAGCGTTTTAGGACAACTGTACATAGAAAAAAAGGGAGGAAGTACATTTCTGCCAAAACAAAAAAAAAAATTAAATTAATCTCAGAAATTTTCTAGAAAGAAAATTGGACATTTCTGAGTTTCAGTCTCCCAAAATTGTTGACTTGAAATTCAGAAAGTTTGAGATTAATCTCAGAAATTTTGTAGACAAAATTGGGAAAAAGTTTGAGTCAACTCATTCTAAGAGTATCTAACTCCAACTCTAAAGTAGTTAGATGGATTAGATGCTATTTTATATACATGCTACTACCAGTACTACTACTACTACTTTATAAAGATGCTACTTTATATAAATGAGACAACATGTATTCAGCACCCAAATTTAAACTACTGCCACTTATCAGACTAGATGCTTATAACTTTTTAGAACAATTTGTAGATTTGTGTTTGGAGAATTTTTTAGGCGTTTAATTTTGTGATAAACATGACCTAATTTCATGTGATAGTGATCCAAAAGAAAACTTTAGGGTGTTGGAAATCAGGTGAAATGAAGAAAAAAAAAACTGGCCAAGGATAGAGAACAAAAACATGACACCTTTCCTTTTTGCCTCATTGGATTTCTCCTCCTCTTTTATGCTCGCTAAATTCAACCTGAAAACACACACGCACCCACACATCAATGCGGCCTTCTGTACCTTGATTTCAGAAGATGAGAGTTTGTCTGTTCGCCTGCCAGTCTCCAGGGAATCCTGGCTCTTCTTGTTCAGGTAGATGCCGGCGACCTGGCTCTGCTCCAGGAAGGACAGCAGAACCAGCCGATCGCTCAGCACCGCTGGAAATGACATCACCACACTCAATATCACAACCCTAAACTGAAAGGACAACAGCAACTTTACACAGCAGAGAGGACACTTAAAGAAACCATAAGATCACCTGGCACAGTCAGTTACTGAGAATTAATAAATACTTCCATATTTATTGGTTAAAAAAAGATAATAACATAAATAATCCATCCATATCAAAAAGGACGAGTTCTATTTATAACTCGTCCTTTTTGCTTTGTTTAGGTATTATTGCAATAATATTACAATGTAGTGGCTCCTATGGCAAGCTGACACCCTGTTTCAAAAATAATTTGTAGAAAGACTTTTCACTAAAGTTACCACTGTAAGTCTTTTGGATTACGGTTTTAATATGTTTCCTTCTAAAGATGGAAATATTTGCAAATTCTTCACTGCTAAGCAGGTTGACCTCAATCAGAACGGGTAAAATCTTCAAGTTACGTCAACGTTTACCAATTGGATTTAGGTCTGGACATCGACTTCTGACAGTTTATAAATCACAGAACAGTTTAGCATCAACATATATTAAAGACTTGATGTTGTATCAACCTTCCAGACTTCTCAAGTCTTTTGGTTCTGGTTCTGCTCTGCATCCAGAAAAAAACATGGAGACGCAGCATTCAGCTTCTATGCACCACAAATCTGGAACAAACTTTCAGAAAACTGCAAAACCTCCAAAACACGGAGTTCCTTTAAATGAAGGCTAAAATCCCCCATATTTATAACTGTCTTTGATTAATAACAACTGGAACATTGATCAACATACTTGATGTATATTTGCTTAGTGGTTTTGATGATGGCATTTGACAAAATGTAATGTTTATTGCTTGTTTCATAACTGGTTACTGTGTTATTTTTTTACGGCATAAAGCACTTCGACCTGCCTTGTTGCTGAAATGTGCCATACAAATAAACTTGAACTAGACCTGGGGCATTCTAATACCTAAATATACTTTGATCTAAATCACTACATCGTAGTTGTCACTGAATATCTAAGAGACAGACACTTTCCATTTTTAAAGTGAGTCTCTGCCCAAGTCTAAAGTCTTTTTCAGCTCCCAACAGGTGCTCTTCAAGGACTGCCTTGAATTTAGTTGTATTTATCGACTCTGACTAACTTGCCTGTCCTTGCTGAATAGAAGAATACCCACAGCATGATGTGGCCACCACCACTGAGTACTTGAGGTTAAGTGTGGTGTTAGTTTTGGCTCAAAGTATTGAGAATATAGGCCAAAAAAGTTATTTCTTTTGTTTCATCTAGGTAGAGCTTCTGCAGCACATGACCTCTTATGGCTTTCTTCTAGGTCAGATTTGATCCGTGTGTTTGTTTGCTTTTTTGATAAATATTCTTCTGTATACCTTTACACTGTTCAGTTAGTGTGCGGTGTCCAACATTTACTTTTTCTGCTTCCTTTATACACGTTTTTTCCTCTTTCCTCTCCCAACTTTTTCCCGTGTTCTTTGTAAAACACGCACTTTTAAACAGTAGAAGAACACACTTGATCCTGTTCAACTCTTTCTGGAGCTGCATGGAAATGCTGATTACCAATTAAGCCCCCCCTGCGTACCCCACCCTCTCCTTCAAATTAATCTGTTTATGAAACCAATTAAATGGAAAAGAGGGGAGGGGTGAGAAGGGGGTTGCTACACATGTCTCTCAGAAATCCTGCTTTGAGTTGAACGGGTGAGGCTGCACCCCGAGATTTAAACATCTAACCGGCAATTAACCGTGCCGTGTGTATTTATAAACAGGAGGATATTGGCGGGATTGCGCTTCGAATCATCCTGTTGTGTGGAAATTTTCGAATTAATATGCTAATTTTCAAGAGAGTAGAGAAAACACGGTTTGAAAAAAAAAACATAAAAAAAAAAACTAGCATCTTAAATCAGGTCAACAGAGTCTGTCAGTTGGATTATACAGTAAAGAACTGGTTCAAAGCTAAACCGTTACAAAAAAAAACAAAAAAACATACGGCCATTAATGAGCCTTAGCTTTTAGAAACAACATTTAATGCAATAGTAAGCGTCTTTGTGATAGATTACAGACGAATCAAGTTAAATGCAGTTTAGTATTGATCTCCGTGGGTGTCTATAAACGGGATTAAGCATAATCCCATTCTTTTCCAAATCAGGCCGCGGTCCAATCTGGGGACCAGGTGGCTGATTTGGCATTAGGGGCCAGAATTGCGTGACCCATCCACGAACAGCTCCCAGACTCACACACACACACACGCTGAAGGAGCTCGTTGTGGTGTGTATGTAGTCACATGGGCAGGAAGCTACATAAGCATTTACACTTGGAGGTCTGCAACAATATTTTATGCATGCACATTCACTCACACCAACACATGCACAAAATGCATCCAGTCAGATGCAAAGAGCAATCTCATCACGCACACACAAACAAAACCACACACGCACACAGAGCCCCCTAAATCCATTTAATGCCATCTCCTCTGCAGCATGTTGACATAAGAGGCCAATGGGCTTAAGCAAAGCACATTTAAACATGGGGAAATGAAACCTGCTATGAAAAATCACTTAAGGATGCTTAATCGTGCAGCATATGCTCAACTTGGCCCAGCCGTCGGCCAATGGAAACCTGTAATACTTTGATGCGGTAGAATATTCGTAATCTGCCTCTCAGTGTGATGCAATCGGAGCTCATTGTTCCAACAGGGTTAAACCGGCCTCCAGGTTGCAAAGTTTAAACCAGAACAGCGAACAGTGAGACTTCCAAAGAGACAATAAAAGAAAAAGAAAACAGACTGGCTTTTTTGTTTTAACCTTTAAAAAAAAAATAGAAAAAAGAAACTGGTCTGTAGTTTGGTTGAATCCTTGCAAATTGGAGAAAAAGGGATTTTCTTCTTTATCCAAAAACTCACAACCTCTTTCCGCTTTACAAAGTTGAAAATAAACTGCCATTGCAAACCATGTTGCAGCGTAATTTCAAAGCTACAACTGTGACGCTTAATCAGTTGAAAGTAAATCAATACATGCAAAATTTCTAAATTATGTCAGCAAGCGAATAAGGATACATCGACTTATCAAAAAGAAGAGTTTCACCAGAGGAGGCCATCAAGTGCGAAGATAAATTTACCAAATCTAAAACTGTTTACAGCATCCTGCGGCACGTGGCGGAGGTTCTGGAGCACACCAAGGACGAGCAGCTAGAAAGCTTGTACCAGCGCACCGCCTGGGTCTTTGACGAGAAATACAAGCAGCCAGGATACGGCGCTTACGACGTCTTCAAACAGGCCGTGTCAGATCCCACCATCCTGGACAGTTTGGATTTAACGAAGGAGGAGCGCAGCGTGCTGATCGACAACATCAACAGGCGGCTAACTTGTAATTTTAATATGACAGAAAATTACATGTTTTTTTGTCCAGTCAAAACATTAAGGGGCAGTACTATGTGAAATCAACTTCTTTGAGCTTTACATCATGTTATGTTGTTATTACCTAATCAAAAACATACCTTCAGTGATGCCCTTGACTCTTTTATGCATGTTTAAGAAACCCTTAAATCTCCATGACAACCATTCAGGTGTGCAAAACGCCTGATTGGACCTAGCTCCACCAGAGCTGCAGTTTCGAAGCTTCCGAGCTTCCACCTCACAGATTAGCCCTCCTCCAGGGTTCCCCCATTCCTTCAGACTAGCAGCAATTAGCAACCATCAAGTGGAACTGTTCATCATTATCCGAGCTGCTTCTCAGTACAAGGCTGGTAAAAACATTGGTTTGGGGTTATTAGAGGAGGGCTGTTGGGATGACTTTCTGAAAACGAAGTTTCAGAAAGATCAGGAGTTTCTTAAAGACTCATTTTCATGGCATTAAATTATGAAGTCAAATTCCTTTTACGTCCTTTTACATAACATGATGTAAAGCTCAAAGAAGTTGATTTATATTTGATATATGTAGCATTTTTATAAAAACTGAAGGAACATAGTTACTTAATTGTGCTGGCACTATGTGCCTGGAAAACACTTAATACTTCCCCTTTACAAATATTATTTTAAGGCTTGGGTAGGTTTTGAAATTTCTTTTTATCCAATTAAATTATTTAAAAACTTCCATGCCAAAGAGCTTCAACCATTTTATATTGTAAGTGCGAACAGATGAGCTCCGTCTGCACTAATAGGAATTCACTCTACTCTGCATTCTGAATAACTGAATTGACATAATTATTTTTCTGTATCTTGACTGATACAGATATTGATATGGGATTGGTGCATCTTGACTGAAACATTTTAGATTTACATCTTAATAAGTCTCCTCTCTCAGATACAATCCTGAACTTTGTCAACAAGCAGGTCAAAACTCACCTGATGGATATTATCTTTTATGTTTACTAGTTGAAAATATTGTAAATTCTAATTTCAATAATGAAAGTTCTACACTACTAGGCATAACTACTCACGCACACATGTGGACACGCACACACATATGCAGGGATCGCAACTCAGTTGATATTGTAAACGGTTCCAGTAATGATAAATGTGTTGGACGTTGCGATCTGGTCCGGCTCTCTGCTGTTAATTGTCTCAGCCTAATTTAACAAGTGGCAGATGTGAGAACCCCAATCTGACTGCAACCCCCCCGCACCCCATCCCACACAAAACACACACACACACACACACGTACACAAAATCCCCGGAACCCACCCTCTCACAACCATTACTCTAATAATTAGTGCCCTCTGAGGCTTTGAATGAAGCGCAGTGGGAGGCGAGTGTGTACCTGAGTGTGTGCAAGTCTTTTTCTTTTAGGTGTGTAAATGCAAGTGGACATACAGTAAGTGTTTGTTGGCCTATGCAAAAGGGAAAAAGGATGTGTGTGTATGTAATTACACGGGTGTGCTATGTGTGCACTGTGGGGGCTTTATCAAGTGTCTCGAGACCCCAGGCGGAAGTGGGGAGGGCGGTGTTATGAACAAATAATTGATACAGAAAGAAAGAAATAATTAGCAGATTTGGGCCGTTGTCCACAGCCTCTTATTCTCTCCTGCCAGGTCTGCAGAGCGAGGGAGCCCAGAGCAAGGGGAAGGTGAGGTGGGGGGTGCACGGCGCTCCCTGGAGTAACGCGCGATGGAGGGAAAAACACTGATGGATGCTCTTAAGGGAAGGCCCCTGGACACACGCAGCACAAAAGGATTTGCCCGCAATTAGCTAGCAAGAGTCGCCTGGCTCACCTGTGGCACCTGTTATGGTGCGAGGCGCCGCCTGTGTGAGAGAGCGACTGCGTGACAGAGTGTGGGGAAGTGTGTGGTGGATGTGGAAGTGCATGCAGAGGGAGCGCAGGTGTAGGCAAACAGTCAGCACTGACGGGCCGAGAGAAACCGAGCGGATGATGATGATTTTTAAACACCAAACGTTTGAATTAAAACAACCTAAAAAAAAAAAAAAGCCAAAAAAGTCTTTAAATAAATATGAGCATTCCGACAAATAAGGACATATAATAACTGAATTTTATTAGTGAAAATAAAAAGTACTATGCATTACCTACAAATTTAATGTCCCAATTGTAGAATATTTCTACAATTTTTCCAAATAAGTGGAGCATAAAAACTGAAAGCTGAAATACATTGCTAAAAACTAAAAGCTTGAGAATTTATTAAAGTGATTGTACACTGCACAAGCACAAAATCTTACCAAGTATATTTGCTCTAGTTTGTAATGCAAATATCTTAGTTGACTTGAAATAAAACTAACTAATAAGTAACTTTTCAGCAAGATGTAGGAGCTTATTTTAGGTCAATATTTCCTAATATTGAGTTTTTGTAGGAAACTGAGCTGTAAGGCTGGACTGTACTGCAGTAATAGGTAAAACTGTATTTAACACGATCTAAGACTGAATTTGATTCCATCTTCAAGTTCTGGATTTTATTTGGTTCACTGTGGACTTGGGATGGAAATAAGCAGCTTAATAGTGATAAATAAATGAGAAACTCTTAATCACAGTACAACTCACCATCAGTCACAGTGTTGGCAGGAAGTCGACCCACTAACGTGCGGTCTACACACACTTGATCGAGTTGAGGTCCTTTGAGGGTGACAGTCACCAGCACTCCATTGCTCAACATCATCTGCATACATCATAATGCAGCTGACAGGTTAACGTTTATCCCAGTTTATTTTGGTGCAATGCTTTCAAATGTTTGGCTTGTCATAATGAATATCCTAGTTAAAGGTAATGAACTAGGTAAGATGTATGTTTTCTGCAGGGTGGCTTAAAAATCTATCATGAGATTAAAATAAAAAAAGAGAAGATCAGATTTGCTTTTAAGGCTTTCGACTTTTGTTTTCAAATATTGTAATAATAGTTTCCCATAATGAGCTTACAATGATCTCTTAGATGATATTACTGTCCATTTTAGCTCTTTCACTGATGCGCATTAACAGGTGCCTGCATGTGTGTGTGTGTGTGTGTGTGTGTGTGTGTGTGTGTGTGTGTGTGTGTGCGTGTGCGTGCGTGTGTGTGTGTGTCTGCTTGAACCCAGAAGGTGCTGAGCTGGGAAGGGTGTGTACCTGGCAGTAGTACTTGCTTCTCCATCTGGTGTGAACGCAGGTGTTGCTCTGCAGCAGCTCCTGAATGGACATAATAGAGAAAGTGTAAGGCAAAGAGGGCACAGAATTTTGCTTCAACAATGCAATAATTATCGAAAACCCCGGAAAATGTTTGAAAGAGACACTGAAAACAAAAGGGAAACAGTCCGTTTGTGGTAGTAGATACCTGTCCCGACAAGTGCTCACTCCAGCAGCTCCTGCTAACCGAGGGGCGGGTCCAGGGGGGACGGGGGGGAAACGGATGCAGGTAACCACTGCTTGCTTGTATGTGTGTGTGTGCGTGCGTGCGTGCGTGTGTGTGTGCGCGTGAGTATGCGTGTGTGTGTGAGTGTAAGGTCAGTCATTCCTGCAACATTCCAGGCCCAGCTGGGGTGATTGGATGGGAGGAGAGAAGGTCGGAGAGAGAGGAGGTGTGCTGGGTGTTTCTGGTTTCAGACAATGGTTACGGGTGAGAGGAGGGAGGTGGTTGGGTTGGTTGAGTGCGTGTGTGTGTGGATAACAGCCACAGACAGGTTCCAGCAAACAAAGCTAGGTCTGTACTGCCACAAGTACAGAGGGGAAGACAGGAGAAGGAGGTGAATGAGGAAGGTGGAAGAGAAGGAGGGAGGAAGGGTAAGAAAGGGGAGGGGGGAGTCCGTGGCCCCCTGATCCCCTCAAATATCCCGTCCGATGACAGAGGTCGGCCGAAAGAGAGGCGATGAGAGAGGAGGAGAGAGGGAGAGACGAGAACAAACGAGGACGACGGGGGAAGAGCGAAGGCAGACAGAGAATGCCCCTATTTGTTAATCAATCAGCCGTTTCGGAAAGGGAAAACGGCAAAAATCCCCAGAGGGGAGGAAGAAGAAGAAGCTGGAGAGAGGGGTAGTGGTGGTGGTGGTGGGGTTTTGGAGAGGTGGAGTGAGGTTACCTCCAACTCCTTCAGCGAGTCGCGCAGCTTCTCCGGCCGGCGGTTCTTGGGGGTCCACGAATAGCCTCGAGCTACGGAGGGGAGAGTGGAGAGATCGTGTGACCGATCGTTTAATCGCAGAGGAGAGAGGGATACTCTTTAAAACAACACCCCTGGGAATCCCAGGGAATGTGGGGAAAGAATTTAATAACTTGGTTGCAGATTAAGCATAAAAAGGTGGAATAAAGGTGATGTGGAATGAAAAGATGAAGGCTGAGATGGGAGGTGTTAAAGGAACTAAAGTAGACCCAAGTAAACTGGCTCAGTTTTTACAGTCTGAATGAAACCAAAAAGGGGCAATGAGTGCAGAAATAGTTAAGGTTTAGTTGGTTTTATTCATCAAAATGGTTTCAAGTTGAAGTTTAGCAAATTTCTTTGTCTTCTGAACAGACACAACTTGATTACTATTCGAGTCACATCCTCTGCACACGTCACTCCCCCCATTCAAATCCTTTAGACTAGCCAGCAGCAATTAGTTAAGATAATAATACAGGATACTTATCAGACTGATTTTGCTCCATATCAACCATTTCTGTACTGAAAGGGATAATTGTTCTGCCGCCAACTTGTTTTAATTTTACTTGCAGAGTTTTCTTTAGAAATTTTCTTGTATTTCAAAGAGTTCACGATGCTGTGCACTCCAGCAAGGTTCTCTGGGCCTTTGAAAGACAAAATAGCCCACAGCATCACAGATCCTTCACCATACTGAGGTACTTCTCCACATATTCATGATTTCTCTCATGCCAGACCCAGCTGGAGGGTTTGTTGCCATAAAGCTAAACCTTAGTCTTATCTTTCCGAAGGACATGTTTCCGATTAAACTAGAGTTGAGCAAACCCTACGTGTTCATTACTGAAGGTAGAACAGATAAAGGTTTTTAGGCTAAGAAAAAGAGGGCTATGGATTACTCGTTAGAAATTACCATTAACGCTTATCATCTTAACAAAAGTAACACATAAAAACACAAAAAAGATTTAATCAGACAGGAATTTTAGGGACGCCAATAATTTTGCTACTGATACTTATGTTAAAAATAATTATTTCTACTTATTATAACTACTCAAATGATTTTTCTATACTTTCAGCATCGATACTGCAATAAAAGTTTTCTACACACTCATACCATCGGTGCCGATAGTATCAGTGTAGTGGGGAGTGTAAATTAACATGGTGTTTTGAATCAAAGCTTCTTATTATAGGATCCATTATTTTCTTAAAACTGTGACTATGTAAGAAGAAATATGAAAAGCACAATCTACGATTCATTAAAGTTTCCATAAAACGTAATGATAAGCAACAGATAATGTTTACCAAACGACTGACCACAAAATTATAAAAACTGGCAAGGTTAATTTTCAGTTTTATCATCAGGCACTTGTAAACTAAAACAAGAGCTTTCTTAATTATGGAACCTTTAACTGGGAGTACTTTGAGATTTAGCATTATATAATCAGACATATTTCTAAAACTTCTTAAAAGTATTACTGAATAGGCTAAATTACATTTTAAAATGCAGTGGTCCTTAAAAAGTGTTCATCTTACATCTTCCACATTTTCATATCAGATACAAATAATTTGAATAAGTACAAAATACTATTTTCTTTTCTTAAAAGGAAAACCAGCATGACTCTATATGAATTTCTAATCTCTCCCTTGCCAAAGCATAAATTATTTGCAATTAGCCTAGCTTTTTGTCACATCTAGGTCTATTTGTTGTCAAATCTGTAGAATCAAGAAAAACCTAAACTTGTCTGGCAACATAGAAAAGCAAGGCCCAAAGCACCATTGACCGGAAAAACACACAGACTGTCCAATGACTGCCAAAGAAAGACTTTATGATCTCTAAAACTAATATGTATGGAAACTCATGAGAGAAAAGCACAGGTTTTCTTCCAGTTAGTCTGAAATTACCAGCTTTTCAGATGAAGAACATAATACCAGCAGCAGTAGTGTGCGTGGTGGTAGGGTCATGGTGTGGGGCTGTTTTTCAGCTTCAGAACCCATAGGGCCTCCTGTAATTGGGGAAACCATATATTCTGCTCACTACTGGTATCAGTTTGTGACCTAAGGCTCAGACTCCTTTGTGTTATGCAACAGTCTAAACCCCACCAGCAAAACTGCCTCTATACGGCTGAAAAACAAATCAGTTTTGGAGTGGCCTAGTTAAAGTCTAACTCAAAGTTAAACAGGTCGTTTATATGGAAAAAAACCCCTCCAAAGTGGCTGAATTAAAATGATTCTGCAATGAAATATAAAACTAAATCCCTCTACAGGGAAAACAGTCATTCCAAACCGAGGAACGGGACAAGCAGTCACTGGGTTACGTTTTCACATAGATTCATTTCAGTAGCTTTTTCCTTAAGATTCCTGCTTTTTATATTTATTCAGATACTCTTGGTCTAATATCACATTTGGTTTGGTGACCGAAACATTCAGGTGCGATTAAAAAAGAAAGCAAATGGTCTTCCTACCTCAATATTGAGTATGTAACAGAGAGAGACTCATGCTAGAATGTAAAAACACAAAGTCTTACCAGGTAACTTTTGTCTGGTTTATACTGCAAATATCTCAGTACACTTGAAATAAGACAAAGACACTTGTTTTGAATCAATAATTACTTAATGTTAATGAAAAGGTTCCACTGGCAGATTATTTCACTCATGACAAACATTATTCCATGTTATAAGTGCAATTATCTGCCAATGGAACCACTTTTCCATCAATATCAAGTAATTATCTAATTAAAATGATCTCCTATTTCTAGCTGAAAAGTTACATTTAAGTTAGTTAAGTCTTATTTCAAGTGCACCCATATATTTGCCCTAGAAACTAGACCAAAAGATTCTGTGTTTTGACAGTGTAAGACAATCTCACTCCAAGTTTGTAATCCAAGTAAAGTCACAAAAGCATCTATAAAACACAGCTGCATATCTTTTTTTTTCTTCACTAAATATTCAACATGACGGACAGAGTAATTTTAAAACATACGGAGCGATCTTTGTGGAGAGGTGAATATATTTATTCTTGGGGACTTGTGGCGTGTTTGAGTTATCTCTCAAATGCAACCTCACAGTTTGCAGCACATTTCTCAATGTGTGTACCACACCAAGGCCCTTTCATTTAATTTCCTAGCCCTCTTCCTCCCATCTCTGGAGGTTAAACAGACAGAAAGATGCATATAAAAAAAAAGAAAAATAGTTAATTGAATTTGTGCATCTGCCTCTGCCCGCACACACACACACACACACACACACACACACACATTATATATATATATATATATATATATATATATATATAAATTCAAGAGGAAAGGAGGCACCACTACTCTCAATGTGGTGCAATCACACGCTTATCGGTTTATTTTACAGTCTCTCATTTCATCTTTACAGAAAGAAGTGATTAAGGAGGAGAGTGCTCTATTAAGAAGAAGAAGAGGTAAACAAATGCATGCAAATGAGAGTGTGGAAGATGGGTGGTGGGGGGTGAGGCGAGGGCAGGGGGATGAGTGTTTGTCTTCTGATAAGGCTGTTTGAATTTCACTACTGAGTGAAAAGCAGAGAGAGGGAGAGGAGGACAGTTCACTGACCGATTTCTGGAAGACGGTCGACAATTTAGAGTCTGAACGCACACAAACGTAGTGGATATGTGGAGTAAATTGATTGTTTTGCGAATTGCTTCTTTGTGAACTTACCTTCACTGAACTGGAGTTTCTCATTGTAGTAGTGATGCTCCAGGGGATTGGCTGGAGGGGGGGAAGAGAGAGGCCAAGTGATTCATACATTTAAAGAAGAAGATAATGAACGGATCTGGGTTTTTCTTTTGGATGTAGCTAAATAAAAACACAGAAAGCTAAGCTGCGGCTCGACCGACACCCCACCTCGGTTCCAAGAGGGAGGAGGGAGTGGGATGGGGGGGGCACCTCTGGCAAAGTGCAACCCGTAACCGTGCCTCGTGGCCAGGCCGCCCCCGAGCATGAAAGTGGCCAGCCCGGTGGCCGGCCTCTCTGGCAGGCAGGAACACCTCCAGGATTAGTACTATTAATCAGATAAGGGGGTGAAGGGCCAGACAGGCCCAGACATGGGCACCTGCTCTGGGACTGGATGAACAGGGTGGAGGGGGTGGTGGGCGACGGTGGTGGGCACTGGCAGCTGGGGACCCCCCCGGAGCCGCTCCAATGAGCCTGTGTCTCCCTCTAGTGGACGGAAGTGGAAGGAATGTTAAACCTGACAAAGTACAACCTTACACCTGCAAACCTTTGGCTGTTTTATTCTTAGTTTGAAGCTAAATGTTAAAATAAGATAAAACTGCTAAAAATGTCACATTTATTTATTTCTGTTGCATAGTGTCAAAATTCTATAATGCTTGATTATAGCATTATATTATCTTATATTTTATTAGATAGATTATTTCTTTTATATTATATTATCAAAACTTCTAAATAAATATATAATAAAAAAAAAACATTTCCTGTTCCTTATTAGTCAATAATACACTAAATATAATTTATTTTTCTTGAAACAAACAAAATGGTCAAAAATGACATGAGTTATTCTTTTTTCTGAAGCGCCTTCTATGTTAATCAAGTTAGCTTTTGAATAAACAGTTGATGTTTGTGCTTCTATTTATTATACAATTAGAATGAATTCAGAAATCTCATTAATAAGGCAGAAATATTTTGTGTTGATCCAAACTTTATTTATGTATTTGTGAAAATGACATCATGGGAGATAAAAGGAGGGTCTATCTGCATGAACTGTCATTGTAGTCATTGAAGAAATGTCTCCTTTGAAAAGCTTTCCTAAGCACTATGATCTAAAAGGAAACAAACATCAAAACAAAAATCAAGAATGTTTAGTACATTTACACTAAATTAAACCAAAAACACCTGAAAACATTTAACAAAAGGTTCTCTAGAGTGAATAGAAAAGATGCCTTAGTTAAATTTAGTTGACCGCTTTTAATTTTTTATATTTCATTTGTTAAAGTCAACTGCTGTTAAAATTCACACAGATTTTCTGTAATTTGGTAAAGTGCTGAAAGTGAAGCCAACTCCTAACCTGGGCTATCATTACACTGCTGTATGAGTGTTATGATGCTTCTGGATTGGGATTTGGCTACCCTGCTCTGCCTCTTCTCCCTCCCTCCTTCCCTCCTCCCTCTGCTCTGATATCAAGCTACACTTTAGTAATCCTCCAAATGAAAGGATTTGGGAGGAAGAAGCACCGTCTCTCCACTGAAGATTGGAATGAAAAGAGAAGGCAGCTTCTAAGATGAGAGGAACGAGAGAGGCCGGCGACGATAGTAAAAGAGAGGACAAGGCAGGGGGACTTACTGTACACAGGACGAGAAAAAAACTAAACACTTAAAAACTTAACACTTAAGAAACTGCTTGAAAGACTAAATATTTCCTGAAGAATGGAGAAAGCATTGTAGAAAATAAACAGAAATGAATTAAAAAAGGGCTCAATCATAGTTTTTTTGTTTATTTGACAGTACATCAAATAACTAATTAACATTTTATCATTTTAATGGAGAAATAAGAAAACAAATAATTGATTTATGATTATTTAATGTAAATATGGATGCTAAAATCTCTGAAACCTTTTTTCTTGTTATATTTTTACAAAATAAATAAATTTAGTTAAATGGATTTAAAGAAATAAAGAGAAGACAACCAAAGAAAAAGAAAGAAAGAAGCCTTTTCATTGGAGTTTCCCATTAATAAGTGTGAATATGGCACCTTTTACATGACCAGCTTGGTTAGTGATGACATTTAGTGGCTTACACTTTTTGTGGAAATTGTCAGTGGTTTTCAAAATTATGTAGTCCATATTCCAATTTTCGAAGAGGCTGAAGTTTGGATATTGTTATTGTTATTAGCAGCAAGCTATAATAATCAAAAAACTAAAGCTGGCAACCATTCAGATGTGCAGAACTCCTGGATGTCACACAGCACAGGACAAAAGATCCTCGAAGGAGATTTGCAGTTTCCAAGCTTCACTCTAAATGCAAACAATGTATTTGATTGAAAATAGTAAGTAGTCTTGAATCAGTTTCATCAAATTTCTCACCAATTCACTCTAATTGAGCTGGGTTCAATTAGAAAGAGCAATAAGTATCTGATAATTGTGCTTTTTTTCTGCATTTTGACAATACTGCACCCAATTACAAAGTGCTTTACTTGAGTTTTTCTCCCTTTTCATGTCACTTTCTACTTCTTCCCTCACTACATTTCAGAGGGAAATTATTGAACACTTTACATCAGTGTTTCTCAACACTGGTCCTCAGCGCCCCCCTGTCCTGCATGTTTTAGGTATTTCCCTTCTGCCACACACAAGGGATGTCTTCCTGAAGGCGGAGCCTTTAAAGAGGCAGAGGACTGATTTCAAGGCATTAAATTAGGAAGTAAAATTTCTTGTAAGTCATATTTGATATATACAGCATTTTATAACAACTTAAGTCAACATAGCTACACGATTATGTTATAAAATTGCATAATTTCATAACTGCCCCTTTAACTTTTCATAAAACATTGAATTACTGAAATAAAATAATCTTTCAAGGGTTATTTATATCAATATAGCAACAAGTGCTAAAATATCTTCATCTTAA
>NW_015112654.1:435075-478935 GCF_001443285.1 Poecilia latipinna | reverse complement strand
AAGGAAATAAACGATATAAAATAAATCTAAGAAGTGGCAACAATTTATCCATTAGTTAATATGAACGAACCTCTTATTATTACAGTAATAATAAGAGGTTATTATTGGCCTATATATATATATATATATATATATATATATATATATATATAGGCCATATTTTACTGCAGCGCTGCAGGCGAACGATCTTAGCACTTCCTGATTATTCGGAAAGCCTCATGGCCTCAGGGCCAAATAAGGCTGGACTGCATGGGGCTTCTTGCTATGTGATCTAGGAGAAAGTCAACAGTTTAGTTTTCCTATCGCTGCGTGGCAGGACCCCGGGGTCAACATGAACACAGGGAGAGTAAAAGATAGAACCGCAGAGACCCTATAATCTGTGTGTGTGGTATGTGCATGTGTATATAAGGTTTTAGGGTGTAAATCCTTCATACTAATAGTCTTTGTGTGTACCAAGTGTATGTGTGGTTAGCGGCTGGAAGACTCCGAATCACGCTGGACCAATAATCTGTGTGTCAGCAGGCAGAGAAAAGCTCTTCTTTATATATAGGGAAATCACACACATTCCAAAAACAAGACACACGCAACTTATCTGAAACACAAACAGACATCCAATATAAACACTATTTACCTGGCTCTCCTTTATCGTAGTACTGATAGGTGCCAATATCTGTATCTGAGGGGAGAGAGAGAGAGAGAGAAGGAGGAAGTGAGATGAGCATCTCGCTGTCAGGGAAAAAGCAGAAGACAGATCAGCAAT
Source organism: Poecilia latipinna (assembly GCF_001443285.1). Taxonomy (NCBI): domain Eukaryota; kingdom Metazoa; phylum Chordata; class Actinopteri; order Cyprinodontiformes; family Poeciliidae; genus Poecilia; species Poecilia latipinna. The sequence continues at coordinate 478,175 of NW_015112654.1, read as the reverse complement.
TTCGCACCGTGGGATAAACAATCACTATCAGCTAGTGGCCTGTCCTGTCTGCTAGCACCGCGGTTTAGATAAGACCCAATATGGAAGGAGGGAAAGAGAGGGGAGTGGGGCATTGGGGCGGGGGGTCAGAGACAGAATGGTGGGACATGCAGAGAGGTAATAATAACGACAGGAGTGTGCCTTAACCCATCCCACCTGAGGGACAAATCTATAGAAGCAGAGGATGTGCAGCTCCAGAAACGTATGGTCAACATATGCAGGGCATGCAACGAGCACAAGCAGCCATACTGATAGATATGGAGACACAACACAGGCAAACTGCTGAGCTGAGGTGTTTTTTTTTTCCAAGTGTTATTCCTGCAGGCCCCCCAAAACTATAAACAGCCGGTCTTAGATTTGCACAACACATCACTTCTTTATCACTCGCTCAACTGCTGTTGCTGCCTCTGCTGCTGCTCCTCAGGCAGGGTCATGCTAATACAACAAGCTGATGGTACACATACACACATACGTGCAAACACACAGAGATACATATATATACAGCTGAAAGAAAATATACATAGTATAAAGATGCAAAGCCATTTTTTCTCTGTCTGGAGTAAAATCCGACCAAAATTTCATTGCTCTAGCTTTGTTAGAATTTACAAAATTATTTCAATTTGCTAAATGCCAGAAAACTTAGCAAGAACTTTTTTTTTTTTTTAGAAATTTTTCTTGTAACTTTTCTCAGATTAAAAAAACAAGACAAAAAAACATTTGGTCAGTATAAGGGATATCTGTCTTTTTAAACTATGATTTGAGTCAAACGTGTTGCTTGTACTGAGTTTGACACAAGTTACTTTTGAGGATTTGGAACAAAAAACAACAGCACATGTAAACTGTTACAGCACAGGTGATGGTGATCAGTTCAATGTAATTTGGTGATTTCTTTAGGAAGCTCTCATACTCTTGCCACTCATATTGAGATATATATATATATATCTCGCCCATTTCCGTCTTGTTCCAGTAGTCCATTTGCCATCAAGGTGCTCTGGTTCCCCAGCACCTGACGCAGACCTTGTTTGGCCGGGCGACGTCTGAGCCGCCATGTCGTGCTTATCAATGTCTCTCATGGTATGAGGTAGGCTATATAGCTCCAAGGGTCTTGCCTAAGGACCCACACTGCATAGCTCAATTTCACTGTTGTAACTGTTTGCCCCAGCCTGGATTTGAACCCGGGTGGAAGACTGGTGACTTCCCCACTGAGCTATACAGTCAGAGGAACTGGAGAAGGCCTGGAAGGTGAAGACCAAAGAGGTGCCTGTGGTCATCGAGGCCCTCGGGGCAGTCACCCCCAAACTGGAGCAGTGGCTCAAACAGATCCCAGGAACAACATCAGACATCTCAGTCCAGAAATGTGCAGTTTCTCAGATGAACCCTCAAGCTCCCAGGCCTCTGGTAGAGGACCCGAGCTCAGAGGATGAAAGAGAGAGACCACCCGCGATATATAATGTGTGATTTGGGTCTAAACATGAGGAGATGAAATGTTATTTTCTGGAACATAAAATTCTGTCGCATCTTTGACATTGGGGGGTCTCTGTTGATGTGTTCTTGTGATGAATAGTGAGCTTATACAGGGATAAATTGTGTATCAGTGTTCTGCTGTGTCATTATATTAGTATTTTAGACTTGACAGACCCTGACTGGTGATTGGCCAGTTGGAGACTGAAAATCTGATCTTTTTTCAGTAAAGCGACCGTACCAAACACCAATAATACCCAGTTCTACATTTTTAAATGTACAGAAAAAAATGTAATCAGTTTAAATCTGTTTCCTATAGTAGTGAATGAGATGTACTGTAACTTTGTTAAATTGAGTTTAACAGAATTACGAGCCAAATGATTTCAGAATCCTTGTTAAAAATCAGGATATTGTGTGAACTGTTGTTGTTTAATCTCTCTGTGCAATAAACCAAAGCTGTGGATGAAGAACACAGCATTAAAGCAAAGCAACAAGATACTTTTTCAATCCATATTTTTGTTTTTAGGTGGACATGAGAAAAGTAAAGATAGTGAGAGTCACACTCTGACGACCAGGTCTTTTTTTTCCTCCATATTTTTCCAAGACAGCACACAAAACACAGCAGGAAAAACAAACAAATAGGGACATGTCACCATCATCTAAGATATAGAGCCTTTCGTAGATACATAGGTGCATAGACACACATATTTCCACACAGACAGCCTCTGAGAGACACTATCTTTGCCGAAAGCTCAGCAGACTGTGAAAGACAAGACAAAATAGCAGCAAGGTGAAATCAAGAAAAAAAGAGAATTTCCATTTGACATAAGAGATGGACTGATAGGCGGTTTGCAGAGTATCGCATAAAAACTGCCAAAAAAGTCCAACTAAAACTGTCAGGTGGAAAAGAAGACTGGCAGTTTTCTATTGCTTTTATAAAAAAACTAAAAAATAAAAACATGAAGCTTATCACAGACAGAGGAGTTCCTAGGCTAATTTTATTTTTCTCCAACAGCAACCAGTGAAAGATGTTCACGAGTTCATTTTAAATTAAAGAAAATTTAATCAACTAATTTCTCACCTCTGGTTTGTGATTACATAACAAATTGTTGCTTCTGTAACTAGTTTCTCACCTTTCACGATCCCTCGGAGTTTGGCCAAACTAAAGATGTTGGCCAACTAAATATAGGGAGAATTAATTGGATTGTACCATCACTTCGCGCTAAAGAGGGGGTATTGCATATTCTTCAAAGTTGCTTTTTGTATTTTGCCAGATATTTGTATTAAAGTTCAGTCTTTTAGATTTCTTTCATTTATGTTTAGTTGTCTAACAAACTTAATTGTATTGTTTGTTTCAGTTTTAGTTTAGTTAGTTTGTATTTGGTTACCCCCACTGTTTGGTAATGCTCTGACAAGCCAATATAAATATCCCTGTCACTTCTTTGTTTGCCAAGTTTTTTTCTTTGTTGGGGGGAAGGTGGGGGGGGGGTCGCTATTTTGTTTCTGTGGCCTCTTTAAGAGCTCAACATCAAATTTTGTAAATAAAATTTTTGGGTTAAAATAAATAAAAAAATCTTTATATATTTTATATATATATATATATATATATATATATATATATATATATATATATATATATATATATATATATATATATATATATATATATATGGCATTTTTAGAAAAAATATTTGTTCAAATATTTATTCATACTTAAAGAGTTTCTGCGGCAAATGTTGCATTTAGTCAAATTCAGAGCTGGAGTATGTAACTTTTCATAAAAAAATATGTTTTTTACAAATATGTTTGTTAACACTGTCAATATATCATTAAAGTATGTTTGTTAACACTGTCAATATATCATTAAAGTATGTTTGTTAACACTGTCAATATATCATTAAAGTATAGTGTGAAACAGATGATCTGTGAGAAGAAAAATCAACTATGCATCCTGCATGTGGTTCTACTGTCACCAGTGGGAATACACCACTTGGTCAGACACAACCAATCAGAGACGGGAGGAGGGTCTTAGCGCTGTCAATCAGGCCAGTATATGCACTGGTCACAAGCTCTGTCTTTCTCTAAGGAACAAAATAATTGGGCAATAAATTTTTTTTGATGACCTAAAAAAAATTATGGGTGATCATCAAAACAAAGTAAATACTTTTTCACCTGATTTCTCATTATTTATTTCAGTGAAAAAAAAAGTTGCCCTTGTGCATTAATTTTTTTCTCAATACTAGTACAGAACATGTAGGGTTTGTGTAAAAAAATGAAATCGGTAATGTGCTTATTGAACTAATTACAATTATAAATACAATTTTATGTAGGCAAAAGCTGTTCATCATAAAGCAATAACCAGACAAGAAAGTGAATTATGTAGAGCAAGAGTCAGTGTCAGACTGCTGAAGTAGACAGAAGTGCGGACAATGTGTCAAAACAAAGTGAGTGTTGACAGGAACTGCCAGAATAAGACCAAGTGGGTTGAAGAAGAAAAGAGACAATGAGAGACTTTATAAAAGGTAGGAAGATTGAACATGGTGATAAGTGGCACCTTTAACTTGGAGCGAGTTCTTCGTGGACCATAAGTGCAGCTCAGCCAGGCAGAACGCCATCTGAAGGAGGAGTGTAACCAGAGTCTGCAGCAGGGGACAGCAGGCAAATAAAAGATGGAGAGTGAGTCGGGGCAGGCGAACACAATCAGACCTGAATATCTTGATGGGAACACAAATGGCCAGGCCTGTTTCAGTAAAAGGGCCAAGCAGAGCATGAACACCAAATTTGTCTAAGGTGGCTTGTAATTCTTACCTGATTGAGCAAAGACACAATATAATTGGTAAAGTTCTCAAAATCACCCCAAAAATTCAGCATTTCTTTATATCCTGCACTTCCTTCCATATCAAAATGAAAAGATGTTTGTACTTAGCACCTTAAATACTGCAATAAATTCTGCAACTTTATAGCTAATTATTTCAACATCTACAGATATGCCTTGGTGAGTCCTCCCTATGTATCCAAGAATTACTTGATTTGTTACTTGAGTTTCCAATGGCCTTTTTATTTTTAACAAATCTCTAATTCGGACATATCCTTAGTTCTGTGGTCAGTTATAAAAAAGTATTTATTTTACAATTACCAGTTTTCAACTTCTATGGTTTACTAGATTTGATTTGATTTGATTTGATTTGTTTGTTGAACTTTCTGCTGTTCACAATTGTACACAATATGTGCAAAACAAAGAAAGTAGAAGTAATTACTGAAATAAATTACATTCACTACTGAATATATAAATAAATAAAACAGTGAAACCAGGAAAAAAAAATTACAACTACACATAAATTAGTGGGATATTCTGCCAATATGATGACTGAAATAAATTTTAAAAAGTTTTTTACTAAAAATTAAACTAAAAAAAAAGCAATTATTTAGTATGTAGCTTCTTGTTTGTCAGCTGCTATTTTAAAAACAGCCCTTCAGCTTCATGACAGTTAAATATGTTTTACAGTAAGCAAAACAAACAAAAAAATGTTGGAGCCTTTTTTTTTAGCACAACAGACAGTCAAGGGAGCAGCAATGTTTCTCAGGTCAAAGGTCATGTCTCTTGAAACATTTTTGATGTCATCTAATTAAAATGACATTAGATTGACAGCATGAAGTCAAATAACATGTACATGTTTTGAACCTGTAACTTAAACTTGAATGTGAGTAATACTGACTCATTATTGGGATCACTTTATTTACATTTGTTTATCTTTATCGTTTGTGTCTTTGAGAATCCAAACTCTACTGAATCAGGATTGCATTTAGTCTCTTCAGATGATTTAAAAATGTTTTATACCTACACTGTGGGTGTGACTGCCAGCAGAGAGCAATTAGTTGGAGTATTGGTATTTGCAGTAATATCAGTCAAGGGTGTGATTCCGGTAAATATGACCAGTGATCTGGAACTCGATAATGTGCCACAGCGCTGCCTCCTCTGTTGTTACATACAAGTGTAACAACACTTGTATTTCTGGTGAGACTAAGGGAAAACAGTAAAGGTTATGTTGCAAGTGAAAAATGCAACAACAACAAAAAAAATAACGATCTCAGTCCAACACTGAAAAAGATCAAGGGTGGTGACCCATCAGAGGGAGGCATTGACAGACACACACTTTAGAGCTGACAGCTCAGACAAAGCAGACTGCATTCCTCAAATCAGCTAATAAAGGTGCAGCAGGTTAGATGGTTTCATGCTAACCCTCCATCTTTATCACAGGCTATCCTGCAGTCAGTTCACATTTTAAACCCATTAGGTCAAAATGTTGCTTCTTCCTGTCTGAAAGTATTGAAAGGTGCTCCGACAATTCAATGTGTTTCCACAACAGAACAATTTTTTGGGGAGGGTTGAGAACAAGAACAAAGCATAAGACTACAATTAGAAAAAACTACAAGACATCACTCTAACAGCATAGCTACTGTGGTGGCAGTGTCAGGTATCATGCTATATGTCTGCTTTTAGGTTTTGTGAATGTTCATGACATTTTTACCAGAGTTTCACTGAGAAGTAGCTTACAGAATGAGTTCAACAGAACAGTGCAGTTCCGTGAGGTGTTTGCTAATTGCTGCTGGCTAGTCTGAAGGAGCTGAGGGGTGCTCTGTGAGGCAAAAGCTTGGAAGCTTAAAAACTGCAGCTGCAAGGAAGAGCTGCCTCTCAAAGGTGGTGCTTGGTTCACCCTTGTGTTTTATACAGCTGTATGGTTGCCATGGAAATTAAAAGAATTTCTCAAACACGCATAAAACAATCAAGGCAACACTCCAAGTATGTTTTGATGAGGATAACATGATGGAAAGCTCAAAAAGCTCATTTTTACATAATACTGCCCCTTTAAGCACCTAAAATGGTTTGTTTTTTTAATTATATACTTTATGTACAGTATTATGCTTCTAAAACAGCAGCTGTTCTTCCAATTCAACCTTTTGTCACCTCAATGATAGATCCGATTATTTTTTTCCTGCCAGACACAGCATGATGTACAAATAAACACACCCAGCGTGTTGCAGCGGTCCTCGAGAGCTGCCACACTTTATTCAGATTTCTGGCTGGAGTTGCTTCGGGTTACCTGTGCGTGTACAAACAGTGCGCAGAGGGGCTGGGTGAAGGGTTCGAGGGGGTTGAGGTTATTGTATACCGTCTTTGGAGTACTAAAGATACTGCTTTAACATCAAAGGGCGGGAGAAGGAGGGGAGGGTACACTTGCCTTCGCTTTCAAAGACAGTCCACAGGAACTGTGACCTTGTCTGCTCTTTGCATCTCTTTCTCTGCTCTCCTATCTCCGTCCCCTCTGGGTGAATACTGAGTGTGAGAACATCTGCTGCTGTTGGTGTTTCTGTGAAACCTACAAAGAGAAGGGACCTTTTTAAAAAAGAGTGACTGGACATGTGTTTCTATATAAAACTGATTGTTTGCATCAAAGGGGTCCTGTGCTATTTGCATATAAAAATCATTTTAATTTGTGAATTTTCAGACATTTTTAAACAATTTTAGGCAGATCTTCACCATTTAATGTAGATATAGAAATATTTGGATACAGGCTTTTCTCACCTGCAATGTGAACCTCATCAAACAAGAAGCTTGTGTTAATCAGGAATAATTGTGATGAATCAATTTATTGTCAACTAATTTAGTAATCAATTAATCATCAGTTAATTAAGTAATTGAGTAATCGTTAACTAAAGACTCAAAAAAGCCAATTTTACTCAATTAAGAAATTAAGTCAATATTTTGCACAAAAAAAAAATGCATTTTGCATCTAACAAACCCAGAACTCCTCAAGCTGCAGTTTCAGCTTAATCAGATTCAAATTCTGAAAAATTTCTATCCAATTATTAATCACTTAATCCATAGTCAACAAATCAATTTACACTGTGTTGATGTTAAGTCAAAATGAAAGGGTTGAGCTTGTCACATGTTAATGTTAGAAAAACCTCTTTAGCTGCAGAAGTATCCTTTGCTACAAATAATCATGTTGTCAGGATGTGTGTGTTTGAGGATGAACATACTTTTGAATTTGAATTCATCAGATTAATTGACTGATTAATAGATTAATAGCCAGAATAATCTGTAGATTTCTAAAATAATCGTTAATCAAAGTCCCAATAGGAATATCTTTAGGCTACATTACACATTTTTGTTTTGAAATTTTATGTGAATACTGTGGTACTGCGAAACTGTAGTATTCAGGGTTATCACACTGGTCCACAGAAACTCATTAACATCAGAAGGAAAGTACTTACGAACGAAGTTAAAATTTTATGATTATGAAAGGATCTATTAGAACACCGAGAGGGAAAATGACGGAAGCAGGCTGACATCTCAAGAATTTCCTCTCACGAGTGAGCATCTCTGGCCTTGAATGCAGAAACACGCAGACTAAACACCGGCCACACATGTCCGAGGCCTTGCTTTCAGGCGATGGAGTGACTACATCACAGCAACGAGAGCGATGCGATAAATTCCCGGGTTAAAGAGCTGCCATAAGGTGACTGTCACCAGGCTGTCACAGGCTTATGGCAGTCACACTCGCCCTGCAGCACATCCACAAACCTTCACCAGGCTTCAAATGCATTGTCATTCCCTCACCTTCCTGGCTCCAGGTAGATTTGGTACTTTTCTTCCCAGACTTAAGTCTCCAACCTTTACATTTGATCAGTTATTTACTTTCTTGTCTCTGATAAGCCTGTCAACACATATTTAAAATTTGAATTGTCTTTGTTTTCTTTCTCTCTCTGTTTAGTGGGACCAAAATCCTATTATAAACTAGAAAAAAACAGGTCGATTTATTTTGAGCTTTCTCTTAGCTACACTCAACAACTGTTGCAACATACTCTGATTTTTTTTGCATAAAACATATTTCTTCTAATTGAGACCAACAGTTGATTATTTTGTCCCATAGTCAATTCTATGGGGTTATTTTGTCCCATGGAATTTATACACAACATATGTGTATAAATTCATGTAAATGTTAACCTGCCTTCACTGTGGGATATGACACTGATAATCCACAGTCAACCAGTATGTTAAATGTTGTTTTTCCTTTTGACCAATTTCCTTTTATCAGATAAAAGTGTTTGGCTCAGGCAATGAAAACTTGAACTTAATTATTTGCTTTAAAATGACAATGAACATCAAACAATTTTGGAAGTCTTATTTCGCTTCCTGAGTGACTCCATTAAATTCCTGACCTATATCCTATTAAAAAAATCACAGACTGCACTAAAAAGCCAGATGTATCTCAGAAAAATAATCAATTTAAATGAATGCTACCATTTCCTGTAAGTGGAGTGATTAAACACCTAGGCTGATTTAGGGTAACTGAACACTACTGCCAAGAACTAAACAAAACTGAAATGTAAATCTCCCACATGTAATACCTGAGAAATGTTCTGCTTATAAGATAAGTAACTCCAACTAAAATAATTGCAGAAAACATAGAAAGAGAATAAAAATGCTGGTTTTTAATAGCAGATATTTAGGCTGGAGATGCTGTCTCCGCTGGATTTGGGCTTCATCAAAACCTTCTTGGACTTTTTCCATCCCAGGAAGCGGTGGAAGGTTTTCCTCAACGGCTTCTTGTTTTTTGCCTGAAGTTCGTCCGAGGCACTGGAATCTGCCTGAAGCTTGGAGCCCTGCGAGTCAGACATGGGGTCGTTTTCCTCCTCCGCAGCCTTCAAACTCTGCTCCAGCAGGTCCAGCGTGTCCTCTCCGAGGGTCAGCGCCTCCATGTCTTCTGTGGTGCTAAGCAGCGGCCTCATCTCGTGGACATTGTTCTGCTGCTCCTCTATGACGGCCCTCAGCTCTCGGATGAGAAACAGATCTGCTAATGCCCGTTGTGCGTGAAATCTGTCCTCTTGCCTGAGATGCGCTTGAATATGCTCCAGTTCTTGCTGAAGAGCAAGGTTCTTTTCTTTCTCCGCCTTGTAGGCGACTTTTAAGTCTTCCAAGTCTCTTAATACGTTAATGTTGCTCAAGATCTTCTGGATCTCTTGCAATTTTGCTTGCTCAATGTGGGCTCTGCTCTCTAGAAACTCCTTGAACTGATCTCTGCTGTCATTCAGTTCTTTCATCAACATGTCTTGTGGCTCACTGAACATCTTTAAGTTGCTGCGTCTCCCTGATGCCATCGTGTGATTCTTGCGGTTACCTCGTTGCTGGGTTGAGTCACAATCTCCTCTGGCATTCTGGAGAGCTTTGTCAATCTTTCTGATCTGCAGGTGGAGGTGCTCCATCTCCGTTCTCTGTGCCTGCAGCTTGGCAGCGAGCTTGCCGGTCGTTTCTTTGTTGTTCTCAATGTGAGTCTTGGCAGTTTGAAGCTGAACCTTCAGATCCTCAACTTGTGACGCCAGCACCTTCTTCTCAGTCTCAGAGTCGTGCAGCAGCTTGGCTAATTTGTAAGAAGGTAACGGAGGATTCTTGACAGGGTTGTTGTTTTTCTCCTCCATAACTTTAGCAGTTTTCTTCTGTCTCACCTCTGATGAGCAGGTGTTGTATCTGACAGTTGTCTGAAAGTGTTTGTTTACAGTTGGTCTCCATAGAAACCCCAGATGAGAATGGAACCATCTGTCCATGTTTTTGTATATCTTTAAATGTTGCTTCTCAATCACACCATAACAAAGCATTTTACAAAAAATAAAAACATTTTAGTGCATGAAGTAGTAATTGAAATATTTAATAACTAGAAATAATCGATTAATCGTTAATTGGAGTATTCAGACTCAAAAAAGGCCATTTACTGAAACCCCCTGCCCCCAACATATTCAGAGTACTGTTGAACCCAAAACCATAAAAAATATATTCATTTTGCATTTACAATAAAAACAAATAGTCTGTAATATGTTTAAGCCAGAACTCCTCAAGTGGCACAGTTTTATCTTCAAATGGTGCAGATTTACTAAAGGAATGCTATGGTAATGCATTTTAGGCAATAAAATGTTTATTTTCTTCCTTAAAAAGGAAACTGAATTATTTGTTTACTTGTATAGTTTAATGTATTTCTAATATTGTGCAAAAAGATTTAAGTGGTTAAATGAAAATCTGTGCAATTTTTTAAAATCCAATTAGTCAATTAATCCTCAGAATAACTGATAAATTAATCAATTATTAAAATATTGTTAGTCATAGCTCTAGCAAGAAGAAACCTGGGAGAGTTTCCTAGGAAGAGTTAAGATAAACACCGTAAGTCTCTAATCTTAAAAGTGCTAACATTAAAAAAAAAGAAAACGATAATGAGGAAGTCACTTTTTCTCTAAAACTAAGCAAGTAGCAAGACCTCAGTGCAAATGCAACTAAAAATTTTGTCACAACAATGAAAGTCCCAGTCAGGGGACAACTGACATTGAGGAGGATGTTTAGTTGTCTAAGCTCAGAAAAGGGTTGTGTAGTAGTCAGAGGTTTGGTGGTGAAAACATTAAGAAATCATTTTAACCTAGAACTACATCTGAACTGGCACTGGAATCAGTTTAGAGGAAAAACCCCTTCCTAAGTGTCACTAATGGGTCCTCTGGGACATGTTCAGGTCAAGTTCTTTTTCTTTTCATCCCAACTGTCGGTCTTTCTTTAAGTCGCTCTACTTCAGTGGTTTTCTAGAGGACCTGAGGCAAAGCAGAACTCGACCCGCTGTGAAGACCCGCTTCTTCATAGTGGAAGAGTTGAAAAAGCCTTGCAGCGCTGCGCACACTTACACGTGGACACGGATACACACAACACGAACCTTAGCCCAGGAGCGAGTACAGAGAACCTGAACTGTCTCATTAAAAGAAAGAGTGCTTGGCAGAGACGAAGAAAGGGCGGGCAAAGTGGCGCCAAGCAGCGGGCCGAAAACCTTTCATTCACACCGACATACGAAGTCCCACAGGAGTCCACTGAGTCATTAGCCCAGAGAGAATAGAGGTGATGGACACACAGAACAAAATGAGGCAAAGGTAATTCTATTCAACAGAGATGACAGGTACAGTCGTCATTGTATCCATGTCCACATGTGTACATCTCTATGTCTTTTGCAGTGAACTTCAGTCAGCAGGAAAATAAAGCCAGATGACATGACTGTTAGGCAGCGTCAGTGTCAAGAGAGAATGTGCCTGTCAGTAGAGAATGTCTGAATACCTGTGTGTGTGTAGAAAGAACTCCAAAAACACCGGAAGCATTAACTTAAGTAAAAAAACAAACAAAAAAAAAAGACATGGGAAGGTGAAGAGTTGAAAAGTTCAGGGAAAACTCTTTAGAGTTAATGATCAAGTTACTTTTTTGGCTCACTGAAGATAAGTCAAAAGAACACAAGCAAGTCATCTGCAAACATGAAGTGTGAGGCAACAACTAATATTTCAGCAAAGAAGAAAATTACGTCAGACTGAGGCTTTATTAAATTTTTTCCTTGTGAAAATTAGAATTAGCATAACGTTTCAGTGGCTCTACAAATGTTACTGTGGCAGGAGAATCACAAGAAGTTGAGGACACCAGTCCACACAATTTTATATGATTGGTACAAAAGTCCAAATGTGGCATTTATTCATTTCCGGCTCCCTTTATCTTTAACTTCCAGCGCAACCGGTTGCTTTAAGTACTCATCTAATTACTAAATAGCTGCAAAGATGCATAGCTCAGGTGGAAGAATCTGTCAAGAGGAGAGATATTAGTTGTACACTCTTCAAATCTGGCAAGAAGGAAGCCATTGTTGTCGGAAAGGAAAGGAAGTAGTTGTCCCATTTGTCACCACCTATATAGAAGACACAGCAGACATAAAAAAAACACCACCCTAAATACAGCCAGAGCTGAATGGTGTGGGTCAAAATATTTTCATTGGTTATAGTGGCCCAGTCAAAGGTCAGACCAGAATCTAATGAAGAATCTTGGACAACACTTAATTGTTTTTGTTCAGTGATGTTCCTCATCCAATATAACAGAGTTTGAGCTGATTTGAAAAAAATGGATGGACAAAGTCTTCAGTCTCTAGATGTACAAAGCTGGCAGAGCCATACCCAAAAGATGTGTAAGTGAAGAAAGTACAAAGTACTTTTTCAGGGGAGTTGAATGTAACTAAAGCTTTCAGATATGTATTTGTAAAATATTTTCAAGTCCTTGAGTCATCTTCTTCTGTTTGTTGGCTATATACTAGTTTCTGTTGATTTATTGGTTGTAAAGTAATTGTAACATTATGAGAAAAACCTTAAGGAGTAGGAACATTTTTGCAAGGTACTGTACATGCAATTCTAAAACCCAGTGCTGAAAGAGAATAAAAGATGCAAATCTGTTCCCTTAGTTTTTTTTTTCTTGCATCTGCAAAAGGTCTCTAAAGAAGACAGACAGAGAGAGACAGAAAGATGAGTGGATCCTCCTTCTAAGCAGATGTGTAAACGTCATTAGAGGAGGTAATGGGTAAAAGAAGGTGGGAAGGGGATAAATACCTCAGCTACTCCACTAAAGGTATTTACCCAATGCCTGAAGCAGAAACACAAACAGAGACCTTTAGAAATAACTGAGAGCGAGTGGAATTTAGTGAAAGAGATGTTCAGAGGGAAAACTGCTGTAAGGTCTTGATTAGGCATCTAATATTGGCAATTTAATTTCTATATTTTCATTTAAACAGGAATGATTGACTGCTCAACTAATAGGCCTAATCTAGAGAAGTGTTTCACTAAAAGTGAGTATCCACCCTGCAGCACTACCCACAGCCAGGAAAGACAATACTTCCAAACCAGCAGCACAATTGCCGCCTGACTTCAAGGAGTTAGGGGTTTGACCTCGTCACACCAAAGGAGACTCATGACTGTGGTTTTGTTTATGTTGTTGGAGATTTTCTTCTTATAGACTAACTTGGTGGCCTGTTGTTTGCCCCTCACCTTCTGACAAACACTGGTATAAATACTAAACAAACTGTCACATACACACCACAACAAATATAGAAATGGGTCTGTCCAGACATACAACAAAGTCTATACAAAGCTTACATTTCTTATGCTATTTTTAAATTCTAAAATAAATCATTCAAATAAATGGAGAACAAAAGCTTCTGTTATTTGTGGTGAGACTTTGAACCTTTCTGTGTGCTACTGTGGTAAAAATAAGGCTTAAAAATCCATCATGATTATTTTTATCAATACTAAAAATCACCATAAACTAAAATGATAGTTTACTGAGGAAAAACAGTTGCTCTTGAACAACAGGGATTTTCCTTGAACACTATTTTTTTCTGAATTTTTCCTTAAAATATCTAATAGGCCATTTATTGAAATGTGGCGTATATAAACACAAATACAATCACCAATCTATTGTACTTCAATAATGTCTAAAAGACAAAAGAAAAAAATAATTCTAAACATAAAAACTGATAAATTAAATGCAATATCAATAATAAATTATAAATGATTAAAAAATATATTTTATTTTCCTCGTCATGTATTACTTTGAAATGGCTGTTTAAATAAATTTGACATTGACTTTGACATTAACCATTTATACATTCCAACTTCTTCCACCCTGTGACTCTTGTCCGGAAACCATTTGTCACTACTTGAAACAAATTTTCTGTAGAGTTAGCACAAATTCATTGTGAACACAGAATAGCAAACTTGTGAGCAAACAGTTGAGGGTTTACACAATCAACATAAACATAGTTATCATTCACTCAGAGTTGTTTGCAAGCCTGAAACATCCACGTTGTAGACTTTACTCGAAGTGTGGAGAGAAAAAAGGTCAACGTTTATCTCAGTTCAACTGTACTGTGCCTGTTTGTGTATAATAGTTTTTCATGTACTTTTGTTATTACCATAATCATAAGGCATTCGAAAGGTATACTTTTTCCATATTTTGTCCACTTACAGCCACAATGTTTTATGCACTACATTGAAATTTTGTGTGATGGCACAACAAAGTATTACATAATTGTGAGTGGAAGTAAAATTATACATGGTTTTCTGAAGTTGTCATCAAAAAATCTTGAAAACTGTGCTGTGCATTTGTATTCATATTTGGGATAAATTTCGTCTAGCTTTTCACATCTAGAAAATGACATTTTTAACCGTTCTTCGTAAACTAGTTTGAGCATTGGTTAGATACATTAAATTTCAAATACTCCCACATAATTCTCAATGTACTGTGACTAAACTCAGCTTTGATTGGGCCATTTAAACACCTGAAAATGCTTTGGCTGCTACACTCCTTACTTAAATGTAAGGATGATTAACAGGCTACAGCAAGATTTCATGGCATGCTAAGGAGGAAAACACGTACTGAAGCAGAGATATCTATGCAAGATGATGAGCCCTGAGAACAAGGGCTGAACAGAAAAACAACAACAATGAAAAAAAAATTCTTAAAGACTTCCTGGGGGATTGAGAACCAATATCCACCTTCAGCTACATACACACAGACCCATCAAGAGGTCAGAAAGAAGAAGTCTTTTAAAGTTGTTGTCAAATGCACACAGTGAAATGCACTCTGGTAAAATGAAAGGTCAGGCTGAACGTCCCTGAGACCTCTCAGCGGTCTTATTTAGCCGTCACACACTCACACATACACTGTCTGTCATCTCCCAAACGAGGCCGTGACACCACTTCTCTGTGGGCAAGAATTCCTTCTGCCCATCTGTCTCTCTGACAGTTTGACGTGGCACAGAGTGGTTGCAGATCGATCTCACTCAAACCAAGAAGTTTGTTCTCTACGATGTGACCTCAGAGATGGATAATGGTGCCATATCTCTGTTTTCCTCTAGCTACAGTACTACCCTGTCTAGAAAGTGGAATGAAACTTTTTTTGGCTACTCTGCTCTTCCTGAATTCATCAGGTTTATATTTCTCATATTTCACCACTGCAGAGCCAAGCATTCAAACATATTAAATGCAATTATTGAACTATAGAAATAAGACCCTGAAAATGAACAAAAAAGAATATTTTTAAAACCAACAAAAACAAATAAAATCAATAGTTGGGATAATCTTTCTTTAGCATTTCTCCCTTCATGGTGATGCAAAACGATCCCTGTAAAGTATCATGTTTGTAATTAAGGACAAAAGTTAGGGCACCTACACATTCCTTATCAAAAAAGTCCATATTTTTTCAGACAAATTTCAAGAGCTCTCAGCCGTTAGCATTCATTTTAAATAAACATAAAATGCAGAAAATCAAGACAGAATTTAAGCATGGAACCAGAAAGTAGAAGGAAGAAAGGTCACAAGAGAGAAAGAAAGATGAAAGACAAAAAAGAAAATTGGAAGAAAAGTAGAACTAAGAGAAAGTAGCAGAAGAGAGGTAGGACACAAGAAAGAATAGAAGGGCAGTGAAGAAGGGAGTGAAGGAAATATGGAGTATGGAATGAAGAAAGAACAGAAGGAAGGTTAAGAAAAAAATGGGGTATGATACAAGGATAAAAGGAAATGGTATTGGATGGATGTATGGATGTATGGATGTATGGATGGATGAATCAGCTGCAACTGCAACCCATAGCTCAACCAAATATTGGATATAGGGGTGATGCCTGACATCATTGTGCTAATGTCAGTGCTGCTAACTTATACAGCTTTCTTTGGATCATCAATCTCAGTGGCGTGATAATAAAGCTCATATGGCCTCAGGCTCTCACTTGATTGAGTTGGATACTGTGAATAATAATATCTGTAAAGGAGATTCGCAGTTGGGTGATTTTACATTCACAAACTCACATTACATTCACTGTAAAACAGAGATCTTTCCTGCCAACAGCCATCACTATCCACAATAACCCTTTAAAGAATTTGAATTAATATAAGTTACAACATTTAATTTCCATTTGGGATCAATAAAGTATTTTTGAATTTGAATTGAATTTGAATTGACCACCATGCAATGATATGAGAGCTACAATAAAAACCTTGAAACTACACTTCTTGCTGCAAACTGATCTTCATTGAATTTTACTACAAGCACTGGCTGACAATGTGTTCAAGAAGCAAATGCTGAAGACCTATTGCGTCACTCCATAACTTAGAACATTCTAGGGCTTACATTAAAATAAAGACTGACATAACATTAAAGATATTGATTTCAACAATATAAGACAAAACACAATTTCTTGCTCTTCCTAGTCCCCTCATTAACATTGGTTCTTTTAGTTATCACAGTTGTATGGCGTACTCATTCTTACCTATTTTGTCCAAAGAAATTATGCTTTATTTCATTCACAACACTTACAAAGAGAGTCAGTTTAGGCAGTAGGCAGTGTCCATTTAGGAAAATCTGAGCAAAATTCTTCCTGTTACCTGCATTAAAGGAGTCAATTAGACTCCTGCTGACATTTGAAAACAACTGAAATACAGCAACAATGCACATGTTAAAGCACATGCACTCAAGCAAACAAACACACATCTGGCTATTCTCCACCTGTCAGAGAGCCCAAACATGCAGCCATGCGTGAAACTGCCCTGCTCTGTCCAACACTTGTCCTCAGAGTAATGCCATTATGGAACTGAACAAACAAAAAACTTTCAGTGTCTGCTGTGTTGAGCTCTGTTTGCTTTTAAGAACTTCCTATTTCACTATATAGAGAGTCACCTTGGCGATCAGCCCTAAAATATACAACGGTGATTTCTACTCTGTGCTCAGGACAATAGCTGGGCTCTGAAATAATATAAGCTGGGTCAAGTCTTGTCTTGTCAGACCTTGTTTCCTCTTTCTGACTGTTCAATGACAGTCAGAAAGAGGAAACAACTAGAATGAAATAGCAACTATTTCTAACATTAAAGCCAATAAGAGTCCTAAGATCTCAAGAATAACTATTTATGAGTGACTATTTCAGATATTTAAGACATTTTTCTCATCTAAGAAGAGAGAGAATGGGAAATTGGTCAAGAAAAATGTAAGCTTTAAAGTGACAAACTGTTTTCCACAGAATCCACAATATTCACATCAGAATTCACGCGAGACAAAAGGAAAAAGATCACATTTATATCCGGCATGTGTGATAGTAGTAGCTACTCACAAGCTATGAGGCTAACTCGTTGGTTCAGAGATAAGTCTGGACACAGAACAGGATTAGTCCTATAGACGTCTGGAAGTTCTTCAATTCAAACTCAGAATCAAGTTGTTAATGCATGAAGCTTAAACACAGGTCTAAAAGGTAAAAAACAATAGGAAGTCTAGGAAAGACTCAGTTAGCATAACATACCATGCAAAACAAATATTTAACCATCCACAGCTCCAAACACTACCCTGTTCTGGTTTCTTGCTTGAACAAAAGATTTGATCTGAGTTTGATGTCTTACATTCAAAACACTCGGATGCAAAACAGTCCAACGTGGGGGTGACATCCACTCAGAGTAACTTTGACTAAGTAATAAAATTCAGCTGAATTTTGATTTTACTTTGAAATTTACAATTTACAGTTACTTTGAATTTTAAAGTTACTTTGAAACTTTGATTTTAGCTGGATAGCTATCCAGCTAAAATCAAAGTTTTTGGAGGTATTTGTGATGTGTCCATATGGAATTGGATAGCTGAGGATCAACCCTCCTGCGGTCTTAAGAGATAGAGTCATTTGGACCCAGTTTTTTACTCTGTGTGCCTTTTTTTGTGTGTGGTTTCGGACATTGAGAGTCTGACGGGATAACCACTAACCTGAAGAACCACTAGCAAAGAGCTGGTTAGCCACACTCAGGACTTCTTTTGAGTTTTAATGTTAATGTCAACATCATTGCCAAATGCTGGTACAGCATAGGTATTACATCACTTTTGACTGCAGTGCAGCTAAAATTTCTTAATAAAGTGTTTAAGTTCTCTCACTGAATACATTTTAAAACAGCTGGAGGGTTTGTTTTTAAGAAAGACACTCCAAAATTAGACATAAGCAACCTAAAGAAACCACATACGTTTAAGGTGTGTGGTGATGATGCAAATCCCAGATGGGATGCAGGTAGCCTCATGAACGAACACCGTGAAGTAATTTCCACCAACATTCTCTTTAACGTACATTGGGCCCTCCTTTTATCCACAGCTTCCCCATCCTCTCCCTTACATGTATAGGCTTAGAGTCGTCTGGTCGGGCCAATCCTGCAGGCTCACTGTTGGCACGGTAACGAGTGCTATCCTGGCTAACATCTGCTGCACGACCCGGGGCCACTCAGAATGGGCTTTAATCCCCACACAGCCGTGTTGTGGGGGGAAAACATTCTTTTCCTTTTAGACTGTGCAGATAAACAGAGACGGGCAGCGCTGCTGGTAAACCTGCAGACGACCGGCCTCTTGGAAGTACTAGGAATGTTGTCGGTTACGTGACCCCCACCTCCCCCCACCGTCCCCACCCCGCCCCCTCTTCGTAGTTGTGCCACAGGCCATTATGGCTGTGCAAAGGGCTGTGACCGCCAGCTTCGGCACCAGGTTGCCATCGCTGACCCAGTTGGATGGATTTGGGTTTTGAAGTTATTGAACAGTGATGGGTGGGTTGTGGGGGGTAAGGTTTGTCAGCCAGCCTTGTTATGCAAAAACAACAGTCACACTGATGAAAAAAAAAAAAAAACATAGACAACATTCCACTCTCTGCAAGTTTGCTGCCACATCATTTGGCTGCAGATTCAGGAGGCTTGTTGCTGCTGCATTTTCGGTCATCCTTCAGTGAGTTTGGAGTGTGTGGGATGCTGTCAACAGCAGAGGAGAGAGAGAGTGCTCAGTTGGGACAGTTGCTGAGCATCAACATGTGACAGTTTGGTGCCCCCTTGTGGTCAAAGTCAGAGAAAGAATTGCTACAAAACTGCACGACTACTCACATCAAGAGTCATTCAAAGTCATAACATGACAAGTCAACAACTCATCTCCTCTTCGAGGAAACCAGGCCATGATCCGTCTTCATATTGCTGTTGCCGATAATCATCTTCTTTGGCAGTGACGCACAGAAGAAATGAAGACACCGCCCCGTCAATCAGTCCATCAGCTGCTATGAAATATGTATTTGTCTTAATATGGAGTTTGATTCCATCAAACCCATTTCACGGACCATTTCCCTATGCAAACACCCCTTGAGGGTGGGGGGGCAAAGAGAGACTTGCAGGATGTAGTCAAGGCAGCTAACAGTGAGGAAGAGACGCACCTCACATGTCTCAGTGTGTGTGTGTGTGTGTGTGTGTGTGTGTGTGTATGCGTGTGTGTGTGTCCTCCAGGAGATTTAATTGAATAGTTCTGCTTCAGTGCCAAGAAGTTAGTCTGTTTGCAGAGGTCTGTGTTCTTTCTGATTGAGTGTTGGTTTTTTTTTCTTTTTCTCCTACACAGCGTGCCAGCACTTGGCTAGAAACAAAGTCATTCTCCGGTTTCAATCACAGACACTGCAGGCACATCAAGCCAGACAGGAAACATTTCACATCCCTCAAGGCCATGTCCTGAAGGTGCCAAAACCATACAGACAACAACCGCTCAAGCAGACCTATATGGTTCCAGACGCAATATTGCACCCTGGAAAAGAAATACTTCAATATTTTTATTTTTGTTAGCTTTGTGAATGTATTCATAATCCTTAACACTTTTCACATTCTGCCACATCCAGTTACAAACTTTAACATATTGTATTGGGATTTATACCGACTAACGCAAAATTCCAAATACATATATTAGGAAATGAAAACATGGTTTTAAAGCAATTACAGCAGCATATCTTTTGGGATGGGTCTCCATCTGTTTTAAACATCTCAAGATTGGAATGTTTGTCTATTCAATTTTTGAAACGGCTCTTGCTCAGTCAGACTGGACAGAGAGTATCTGTTAAAAGCCTTTTCTAAGTCTTGCCACATTTCCTCAATTGCCATGTTTCCAAAGTCTGGGCTTTGACTGGGCTATCAACTAAGATTTCATTAAATCACTTCATTGTAAGTCTAGTTGTATGTTTAGGGCCATTGTCCTGCTGGACAGAGTACCTGTGGCCCATTCTCAAACATATTTCAGCCTCCAACAGGTACAATTAGTTCCAATCAATTCTGACCAGCTTTCCTGTTCTTGCTGAAGAAAGGCCCTTTTCCACAACATGATGACCATTGCGATGGTGTGCTAGTGGTGTGTTCATTGATAGTTTTTCTCCGAAAATAGTGTTCTGTGTGTAGGTTAGCGATGTGTTACTTGATCTTGACGAGGCTGTTTGTTCCCTAGTGTCCTCCAAAAAACCTCTAAAGGCCTTCACAGAACATCTAGATTTCTTTCGAGAATAAATTACACACATATGGAGTCAATTTAACAAGTAGGTGACTTCTGAAGGTGCTATGGATTTTATTTAGGTGTGTGTAGTGTACTACTGGTACTTGTGGAGGTCAGGGACCATTGTGAGTAGTTGAAATCCATAAAGACTTGAGATCCCCTCTAAAACCGCCTATAACTCCCTATTTCAATCATTCAAACACAAAATGTACCTTGTTATGCATTAATTCAAGCAGGGGAAACCATCTTTTCACAATTGTAGAAGTTAAAGTCTAAAGCAGTGGTCTCAAACTCCAATCCTCAAGGGCCATCTCCTGCAAGGTTTAGATGTCTCTCTGCTTCAGCACACCTGGCTCCAGTATTAGCTCATCATTAGCAGATCTCTGTAGAGCATGGCTGAATGCTAGTGATGCAGCTTAGTCATTCAATTTTGAGACAAAGGACACATAAGTGATCTGCAGGCCTCTCAAGGTCTTTGTGACCAGCGGTTCAAGGTCTCCTGCCAACAATCTTTTGGGGGTACAGTCAATGAGTGCCAGGGAAAATGAACGCTGATTGTTGATTGGCTGATTTGTAATAGCCAGCCAATATCATGTCAAGTAGGATTGCAGTTAGGTAATTTAGCCGCCCAAGCTGTATTTTCTTTTGAATATTTTTGATGTGCAATATGAAAAAAATCCACAAATTATTTTTGCAAATAATTTGGTGCTACATTCCACAGAAAATCCAAGACTAAACCACAAGCAGGGCCCACTATAGTTACGAATTGGGTTATTTTTAACCCAGCAGTTTTTACTGTGCATAAGGCTAAATGAACACAAATGCAGATCACACTTTTTAGATATCTATTTATGAATTTTGAAAGCAATATATAACTTTCATAACATTTTATGTAAGGAAATTTGATTTTGTGGTTGCAGTGTGCCAAAAAATGGAAAAGTACAGGGGCATGAGTATCATAGCAAGGCAATATCTACCACATTTTTTCTATGCCTTATTTTGCATTATAGTCTTTACAGCTAAATTATGTGATGACCTGATGTCTATGCTTTTTTTTAGATACCTTGCCAGAGCAGAGAAGTGGAATAGTTTTATATGTACTGAATAAACCAGTCATAATTTTGTGAAACAAAGCAAAGTAGTGTTAAAATCCTTTACTTTGAACTGACAACCGCCAACTTATAATCCCTTACTCAAACACAGTGCTTCTGCTATGGCAACAAGTGCTACAGAAGCTTCTTCAAAGAAAAAAAAAACACCTTTTCCCAAATGCTGGGAAAAGTGATGTCCGGGTGCTTAAAACTGGCCGCATACTGACGCCTAGTGAATTGAGATTGTTACTGCAACTATTGATAAATAAAAAAACAGGCTCATGAAGATACAGTGGGACAAAACTCATCTCTACAACTTCATCAGCTAATCTAAGGCAGGGACATGATGCTTCTAAGTCACAGGAACATCACAAGGTAAATGAAGTGGTGTCAGAAGAAAAGAGATGCCAAACTGAATGAGAGATAACAGTCACGGTAATGTAATTATCTGCTGGGCTTGTGTCTTTTTTGTGTGCTTTTGTGTTTCAAAGGAACCTACAATCTCATTGTGAGCGCTGATAGTCTGTCAGGGCTATTTGGTCTACTGAAGGTAGATAAGAAGGGGCGATACCGAGGCCGGTGGGTGCGACCGCCCTGTCTGCCTCCAAGCGCCAGTGTAACAGGGTCACTCAGGTGCTCTCTATAGGGACAAATAGAGGGGTAGAATAGGAAGAGATAAAATGGGGAGGGTGGAGATAGAGCTGAAGAGATGAACAAGAAAAGGAGGAGATGGAGTGGACAGAGGACATGCTGTCAAACGCTTATAAGGACCTTTGCCACTCAGAGCAGGAATGAGAATGTAGGTTCTGTGTGTGTACGTGAATGTGCATGATCCATTGCTACACTTTGTACATATATTATTATACACATATGACCTCTTTCTACTTTCTTTTGGCTCTCCGCTCCAGATCTCACCTCTAAAAAAGACCCACAATGCCGATAGTTTTCCACACTTGCACAAACACAAAGGATCAAGCTAACGTGCAAGATGGCACCAGATACTATCAGGCGGCCAGCTGCTGTTTCTTGGTTTATTACGATTTCCTTTTTTCACAAAGACAAAGTATGCCTAATCCCCCACATGTCAACCTAACTGTGGAGACTGTCAGAGAGGAAAACAAACACTCTAGTCAGACGGATCAAGTAACGTTCACAGCAATGAAGTCATTGCTGTCACATGTCTTAAAGAATAATAACAGACCTAAAGGGATTTTACTGAATGTATTGAAAGCTATGAAATTTATGAAAATAGACATTTGATTAATGAACTCTAAAGTTAAGAAAATGTTGCCATCTAAAGCACATTATTTTATCTCATATTACTACTTTCTCTAACTTGTCTTGTTTACCTGTTTACTTGTAAACAGGTAAACAAGACAAACATGTCAATCTACTCATTTTATTAATTCAAACATTGTACTAATTGCAACCTTCAAGACTTGAAGAAGAAATCAAGACTTGGGGGAGATTCACAAGGTGTGGATCTCCATATTGCCTTACTGTTCTACAAGTATTGCATTCCTTGTGTTAGGCCACTCCTAAACCAGGAACATCAGAAGTGTCTTACCCTGGGCTGAGGTGGTCCAAAGTCCAGGTGTTAACCAGGACATTTTAGAGCCCTTCTCTGCTGACAAGCTTAATGGAGATGCAAATTAAAATTACCAGCAGGACTTGGTATCTGCTCACTTTACTCAAACTACCAATTCCTGACTATTGTATAATAGTCCCAGCAAAGTCACCTCATCAAAATCCTATCCAGAACTTCTAGTCAAGAAAGTATGCCAAACATGAACAAGAAGTTTGGACACATGTCGATGTGGGTTACAAAAGTTGCAACCCTCGAATGAACTGTTTATTTGAAAATGGCGGAACACAGGGTTTTTTTGTGTACCGAACTATAAGCCACTACTTTTGCTCAAATCTGATGCTAAACCATTTTTCTTTACATTTTTCAGAGAAGAAAGTTGAGCTCATGTTTAGCTTCTGAGGTCTTTGTGTCATTTCCTACAGGAGGTCTCGGTGCAGCACTAACACAGGGAACAGGTTGCAACAGGAGGGGAACATATTTTGCAATGGTTTGGCTCATCTGACAAAGTGTAGTATGAAAGCAAACCGCACCAGCTGAAAATGTAGCAAATTTGATCCCCAATTGAAGCAAGTCTACCAGACTATCAGGTGGGAAAATACCCCCAGTGCACTAGGTAGATGTAGATGGTGACTAATGGCTTTTCCTGACTGGTAGGCTACACTATTCTATTTTTTTAAGGCAGCTGTTGTTTGGGGAAAAAAACAAAAAAACAAAAACATATGTGTATGCTACCAGTATTTCTTTAAATAGTACAGAAATTTCAATATTGCATTGTTCTTTCCATTATCTTAAACTCAGTCATGATGTGAAAGCTACAGACTCCTGTTTTCCTCATGTCAATACCAATAGAAAGGAAGTATTTATTGCATGTAAGGGTAAGAATTAAACAGGAAATAACAGCTGCTTTATATAGCTCTGAATGAAGCTATCAAACACAGACCCTCTCAAGAAAGGGAGCATCCACATTGGGCTCTGTCACTGCCAGGTGAGAACACATAAACTAAGGACAGGTGTAGACTCATGTTAGTGTTGTGCGGTTAATCTTAAAAACAGAACAATATGAAAATGTAAATATGAATTTAGTTTGAGAAAATTACGTTGTATACATGAGGCTCAAATAAACACTATAAGCTTCATTCAGTTGTTTTAATCTGACAAGTGTTGGAAACCAACCCCAGATATGACACAATTTTCTTTCAAATTTTGCACCTCTAACCACCTTAGATACAAGAAAACATGTCATGTTTAATTTAGATTAGAATAGTTTAATGTAGTGAAGATATCTGAAGTTGAAAATATTAGTAGACATGTTTGGAAAAAGCTATTCAGTTTGTGTCCATTTAAAACACAGAACACATAATTTTTGTAAGAATTTAATAAAATGTTATCTCAGTTAAGACATTAATTTATTTCACAAAGTCAATTTTATTTCTAAAGCTGAGCAAAAATCTAATTTCAGTTTCCCTCAGTTCAAATAAGTATAATAGTAGGGTTTTTTTTTTTGTTGGATTTGCAGAGACTACTCTGCACACCATAATAAACGGATAAACCAAGAAAAAAGGAGCTAAATGAGACAAAATATTCTAATAAAAACTTGAAGAGTCATCTTAAATCAGGTATTGCTGCCAAAATACTGGTAAGTGGGGTACAAAATGTAAAGAAGCTTACTTATATTTTCTTTAGAGACATTGATGTAAGCTTTTAGATGCTGAACACACACACACACACACACACGCACACACACACACACACACACCTTTTTAATTGCTGTTATTATTCCCCTGGTAAACTGGACTTACATATTAAATTTGCAACTTCCTTTAGTTAAAGCACCTACAGATGTTGACCTGTTGTTTTAGATATTTCTAACTCTATAGCTAGATAATAACGCCACAAATTTCAGGGATACAAGTACTATTATTAAATATTACCCCATATTAGGTAATGCCATTTCAGTGTTTGGTAATATGTCACAGTGTAATGCTATATTACTAAAGAAACATAACAGGGCATTGTAAAACGTTTTTTCTAATAATAATGCACATATGCGTCAAAATGAACACCACGCATACAAGCACAAAAAGTAAAATTCGAGGAAAAGATAAATATAGTCATTACCTTACCTTTGTTATATTCTTGGTATTCAGTCAGCACATACTTTTCACTTTAAATGGTTGCAAGTTTCGTCAGGATGTGAACGAGACTTATCCAAACTTAATGCCCGTCTCTCACTGAACTTGTTTATATCTCTACGGCTTTATCTTATATGAATCATTTATGCTACGGTCACTGCTGTGCCAATTGTTGTTTCTGAAGTCCTTGTTCTATGTATCCTTCTGACAAGCGGCTAGGCTACCAGCTAGCAGCGCTAGCGGCTTCTACAATCACGTCGCTAAGCAACCACAAGCGGGTCGAAAAGAGCTAATTCTAGCTAGCTAGCTCGCTTGCTGTTCTAAAAAGCGGTTATTGATCTCAGTACTCATCGCTTATGGTGTGAATTCAATCGAATACCAAATGAGATCACATTTCAACATCGAAAATATTTCAAAATAATATCTAATTGCTGTTTTCTTGAGCTGAGTTAGCAACTTTAAGTAAAGGCTTAGAATGTAACGATAATAAACTACAATTCCATATATGCTCAGTCTGCCGTATGACATATAAAAGTGTCGTAGTGAAAAGAGGCTTTAAATAGGAGTGACTTCAGGCGTCAGTCAAGTGGGGGGAGAACAGTTCGAGTTGTACTGTCAGCATGGTAAGTACTAGAAGCAGAAGATGCTCAATTAAAGGATTTTCTTTTATAAAATATTGTAGATATGTATTTAACTTGTTGAGTAAAAACTGTTGTCATTTTTCTTTTAGTTAGTGATAAAAAAAATTTGTTTATTTTGAAATAAGTTGGTGAAAGATAAGAAAGTTCATCCAATTTGTAGCTCATTTATTCTCTCTTAAAACGATGTGCTTATTTGGCGTTAGAGTGAAATTTTAGGTATTGAATGAATGAATGGTAGAGATGTGGATCAGCTGATAACCTAAATTTATCCTGGTTTTGTTATGCAACAGTAGGTCCCTAATAGAGACCTACTGATCTATTTAATCCAGTTAACAAAATATAGAACCTCCTTGCTATGTGTACTAAAAATAAATTTTGTTGCCACCTCCAGAAAACCGCCTTTCTAAAAGCAAGAAAATTTGTACTTCTGTTTCTTCGCTTTGTATTTTTCAGTCTGAGCCTATCAGAGTTCTGGTGACCGGCGCTGCTGGCCAGATTGCATACTCTTTGTTGCTGAGCATCGCCAAGGGAGATGTCTTTGGCAAAGATCAGGTAAAGATGGGCTTTATCGTACCCTAACAACCCACTAAACCCCATTATCTTATTATGTGGCGTAGAGGTGCAGTTACAGTGTGACAGATATTGACAGGTGTTCGGAAACTGCTGTGAATGTGGAGAATGTCCCACGCCATATTTTGAAGGGATGAGCAGATGTTGGCTATGTTGGAGTTGAACAGACTCCACTCGCTCACCCATGTGGCCTCCGATGAAAGAGGATTGTCCTTGAAGTCAGTGAGGAGGATCTCGTGCCAAGAGTCTTAGTCCATTTTTAAAACCACTTGATCCGTTTGGCACACACAGTTGTCACCGAGTCTTACAGCTTTACTCGTGCAGTGTGTCTGAAGCCTCGCACAATACACTTCATAAATAAATATGCACCATATTAATTTAATATGCTTCATTATTTTTAATCTAATACTAAATATCTCTCGTCTCTTTCATTTATTAGCCAATCATCTTGCTCCTTTTGGACATTACTCCCATGCTGCCAGTATTAGAGGGGGTGGTCATGGAACTGCAGGACTGTTCCCTTCCACTTCTGAGAGGTAAACATTTCAAACCATGAGTAAAATAAACTCAACAATGCAATAACATGAGATCTCTTCTTAGGGATCATTCACCAGATTAGTGTAAAAGATGGCTAATTGAATAAACCACAAATTGTCTTCAACAAAATAGCTGAAACACACTTATTTAAAAATAGCTATTTAAAATCTTTTTGGAGTGATTGTGGAACAAGCCTTTCTGGCTGTTTTTAATGACGTCCGAAACATTTAAATGGAGTGACAAAAAATGTACAACTACTTAGTTTAGTTAATTTAATGTCAATTTTAAGTCCAATTTTCATATCATATAAATTCTTATTTCAAGTCTACTGATAGTATTCCCAAATCATCTAACAATAGCAGCTACTTCCTCCTTAGGACCTTTTATTACACATTTTATTTGGTTTAGAAATTATTGTGCTTTACTCTCTGAACTAAATGTTAACCCCAGGAATTGTGTACGGCTCTGCTTTGTCTCCTCTGGAGACCTTAGACTAGGCCACCTGACCTTCATGTGTAAAAGTTTTTTAGGTGTCGCCATTGTAACCCTCATCATGAGATCGTGTGTGAGGGGCCATTATGTGCCAAATCTATTGTGACCTAGATTTTTTTTTTTCCTCTGTGAAATGATGCTTTGTTTGGACAGGCACTGAGTGGCCCCTGTATTAACCAGCTGCAGTGCAAATACAGCGCTTTAGGCACCAACAGAGATGGACAGATAAAATTCTGGGTCCCCATGAGAAACGTTCAGGGTCCATTTAGTCTTGTTTTTCAGTCTAGTATGTGACCATTGTCAATAGCTTGATTTGTTTTGTTTTTAATTGCCAAGTCATTTAACTCTGACCAAGGCATCATTTACGCGCAAAACAGCCCACAAGCTCAAGGGACAAACTGTTTTTCCTCGCTTGTTTTTACAAGCGAGGAAGATGAGGTTGAATTAGTGCAAAAAGCATGGTGTCAATCTGGACACTGACTGTTGAGTGTCCTTTGGAGAGTCTAGGATAGAAACTCTCTGTGACAGCTGTTTTTATTCAAGTAACTTTGTAGCACTGACCTGAATGCAAAATTCCAAACAGTTTCCAGGATGTGGGGGGTCTGCAAAAATACTAGTGGTTTGTTTCCCGACCCTAGACCTGTACAAGACCTGGATGGAGGGAAGATCGGCCTTGATGATTCTCTCAAGATACCTAGTTGTTTGTTGTGTTATGAACTTATCCTGTTTTGTGGATTAGCCAAACTGCAAAGTGATGGACAAGCACAGGACGGACATATAGAAGATGACCAGCAGCAGGAAGCACAGTCTCTTCCAAATAATGTCTATGTCTATGACCATCTTAGGTCTCGACAAAGGGTATCTCCCTTGAACTTGAAGTGATCCACAGGGAACACTGTTAAGGATGGTGGGGTGTGTTATCCAGAAGTTCACCATCATCTCAACTGCCTTGAGTGGGTTAAGCTCAAGGTAGTTTTGACCAAAATATGGTGGATCAGCCAATCCACCTCCCATCTGTATGTAGACTCATCAATGTCCTGGATCAGACCAATGACAGTGGTATCACCTGCTAACTTCAGGAGTCCAGTCAGTGTTACATTGAGAAAGGAGGATTGGGGAGACAACACACCTCTGGGGTTTGGGGTGCCAGTACTGATGGTTTTTATGTGGGAGCTTACATAAAAGCTGTAATGGTGTAATGGTGTTGAAGGCTGAGCTGAAGTCTACAAACAGGATCCTGGCAAATGTCCCTTAGCGATCGAGGTGGTGCAGGATGAAGTTAAATCCCAAGTTGACTGCAGCACCTGCCGACCTGTTTGCTCAGTAAGCAAATGGCAAGGGGTCCTGCAGATTACAGGGATGTCCTTCAGATGCTTCAACACCACTCACTCAAAGGATTACATTACCACAGACATCAGAGCAACAGGCCAATAGTCATTTAACCTCATGATAGTGCATTTCTTGATAAGTTGGACAACTTGTCCTCAGTTTTTAGGGTTTTATTGTGAAAAAACTCACAATAAACCAGCCTTTTATTTCCTCCTTTCCCAGACATTGTGCCCACTGACAAGGAGGAGGTGGCCTTCAAAGACCTGGATGTGGCCATCCTGGTGGGCTCAATGCCCAGGAAGGAGGGGATGGAGAGGAAGGACCTTCTAAAAGCTAACGTGAACATTTTCAAGAGCCAAGGGGCCGCCTTGGATAAGTATGCTAAGAAGACCGTCAAGGTAACATTTATTTCTCTTGTGTTGCTTCTTTAACATTTTCCGTACAGTTACAGATTTGTGCCTTGACATGAGAAGTTACCAGGGTTATATGTAGCTGGGTCCATTTTCAGGTGCTGGTTGTGGGAAATCCTGCGAACACCAACTGCCTGATAGCAGCCAAGTCCGCTCCCTCCATCCCTAAAGAAAACTTCTCCTGCCTCACACGTCTGGACCACAATCGGGCTCGCTCCCAGGTCCCTCACCTTTTCAAGGGACTTTAGTTTCTGTTTGCTTACCAACTCTGTGATGAAATCTGAGCTCTCATCCTCTCACACGCTGCAGGTGGCAATCCGCTGCAGTGTTCCAGCCACTCAAGTGACGAATGTCATTATCTGGGGCAACCACTCGTCTACCCAGTACCCAGATGTGCACCACTGCAAGGTCAACATGTCTGGCAGCGAGCTCGCCTGCTTTGACGCGGTCAAGGACGATGCTTGGCTCAAAGGAGATTTTATAGCTGTGAGTCGATGTCTTCTCTGTCAGGGCCAAACCTGGACCTTTTGATATGTTCACGTGATGGCAAGGAATGGAGCACCCTTTGCGCTTATTGCAATGGGCAGGGGTTTGCTGACCCTAATAAGTTAGAAATTGGCTACAAGAAGTAAAACTTTCATAATTTCGGGGTTCAATCTTCAAAGGGTCACTCAAGTTTTAGACGTCATTAAGAATTGTTTTTGATTTAATTAAGAAGTCCATGTTCTCTTTTTACAGACTGTTCAACAAAGAGGTGCTGCAGTCATCAAGGCGAGAAAACTGTCCAGCGCCATGTCTGCAGCAAAAGCCATCTGTGACCACATGAGGGACATCTGGGTTGGTACCCCAGAGGTAAGTTTCCCAATACTACTTTTTTTTCTCTTGTTGTTGTCATAATGCTATCATTTTATTCTCCTATCATTTTTACTTTATTCTCATACAGATTTATTCTCGTAATATGCCTCGATTCTCATATTATTTTTACTTAATACTGGTAATATTAAAGGGTAATAAGATAATACTTTATTGATCCCTGAAGGAGGAATTGTTAATTAACAATGACAGTCTTAAGGACACACATATCACTCTTTATATTGCTAAATATATATTCAACATTTAAATCGCACAGCTCTAGAGACTTTATTTATTTACTTTATTCCCATCATTTTATTTTTTCATTGTGGCCCTAATACTCCGACATAGCAGTGTGGTGCCCCCATAAGTAGCATTTCTGGATTTAAAAGCCTATATTACCAATACCCCACATATTTGTAATTGTTCCTAGCATAATTTTGTTATCAGTTCTCAGAGATTGTTGTTAATCTAATTAATCTTAACTTTCTAAGAATATTTTCTGTCATATATCAACACTGGCTACATGCAAAAGTATGGATGATTCTTCCTATATCCATGTTCTGTGTTGTTGCATTGCTTATACTTTGTTGTGGTGTTGCCAATTTGAGACCAACCAACTTGTGGAGTGTAGAGCATTAATAAACATTTGCATTAGACAGAAAATGGATATTGATAATTGAAATTGGTGTATATACCTGATTGTTTAAGCTGTGCCTCGAAAACAATTGTCTGTCTACTAAGTTACCTGACTGTTCCATGTTGACTTGAGCACCTTCCCCTGAAAATGTCTGTGCAAGCTTCTGATTATTCTTTATTTTTAATGATTGTTAGTTTGAATTTTGATGCCTCAGTTTGACCCACTTTGTCTTTTCTACAGGGTGAATTCACCTCTATGGGGATCTACTCCACTGGAAACTCCTATGCAGTCCCAGAAGACCTCATCTACTCGTTCCCTGTCCAGATAAAGGTGGCTCTGACGTGACCTCGCTTTCACATTTCATCAAGCTCACTGAGGATTATTTTGTTATAAGAGTGCTGTTTTTGTTTTGTTTTTATCTAATTAGGATAAGACCTGGAAGATTGTGGAGGGCCTGGCGATCAATGACTTTTCTCGGTCCAAGATGGACGCCACCGCAGCAGAGCTTATAGAAGAGAGGGATACAGCTGTGGCTTTCCTGGGAGTATGACTGCACTGCCGACCCCTCCAGCATGTAGACCCAAAACTCCAGAGGCACGCCTGTGACGCAGGACTCCATAAGCCCCTTCGCTGCTCTCTGCAGATATACATGTTCACATGAAAAAGAATGTCAGGGTTTGAGCATGTAGATGGATTTATATATGTCCACTGCCAGACTTTTTTTTTTTTTTTATCTAGAGAAATAATGAATAAGAGTTTACTTTGATCAGAAAAGCAGCAGATTGGCTGCTTATCAGATCGGTTCATCTTAACCTTTAAAAAAAGCTTCTTATCAGACTTTGTTCTCTGGAGGCGAGTGGATGGATGGATGACTCTTTACATATTGTCAGTGATTCACTTAAGTCATGAAACACTGTATCTGGTGACTCGACGTTAAAAATAAATAAAAAAAATGTGTATAAAATAATATGGCTCCTTTTCTTTTTAATACCTTTTTGGTATTTGGTTCTGAGTGACTCAACATACCAGCTTTGCAATGTTTCATGAGGTTTGATTGACTTGCACTACGATGGTTAATTCAATGTTATCATGTGAATTACCATTGCATTGTATCATAATAGAAATATCAACTGTTGAGATAATATTCATAAGGGGGAATCCACCTTTTGCTCTTGGTGACTTCCAAAAAAGCATCTACTGTATTTGAAGGCCTCAACTGTTGCTTCAGGTTTATTAAGTTTATTATAGATGTCCAACCAAACAAGCTGTCTTTTAAAGTCCCTGTTAGTAAGAAGCCATAGTTGTTTCATAAAGCATAATCATAAACCGTTTTTAATACGAAGTCTGCATGTCCAAGAATTTTCCTCAGTGCAAACAGCTTTGTGGATGTGACATGTCTGGCTATTTAGCTTTTTTTTAATCTATATTTTAGTTGTTAATATAAAAATGACATTTTAATATTTCAACAGGGGTTTTATTTTTTGTTTTACTGGTCTTTTTCCAGAGGCCTGTCAGAAGTGAAATGACACAGCTTTACCAGAAGGGGGCAGTATTTCCTCATTTCAGCTGCATCAGAATTCATAAATGTATCATTATTAGTACAATTAACTAGAAAATGTCATTGCTGATAAAGACAAGCTTTAAAGGTACAAAATCCACCATGAAAATGTGCCACTCCAAATTCAATGCTTCATGTTTCACGGCATAAATATCCTCAGATGGTTTGGCATAAGAGTAACAACACACATACACAAAGATCGGTGAAAGAAGCTTTCTTTTGGCTTCGTGTATGTTTATAACTGTGTATAAAGTTTCTACGAGCTTTAACACAACACAGTAAAAACAAATCTGATCGTTAACGAGTCAGGATATTGAGCCGGTTGGTACAAAATGTAGCGCCAGTAAAACACTTTCACTGGTCGATGTGATTGAAGATTTTATCGACAGGTTAATAAGAAGGATGCAGTGAGAATGACATGCTTACATACGTTTACCAGTAAAACCGAAATCTTGGCTGCCTTAATTATACAAAATGCGAAGAGCCGTTTGGTAGTCGAAGAATCCGGTTCTTCCTGCTAAGCCAAGTGGTTCGGATCCAGAAAAAGCGACATAATTCCCATCATAGACACCCATAAGTAGATGCTGGATCGAAACCAACGCCATATAATAGAGGGCATTTTTGTTAAAACATGCAAAAAGTTGTAAATGCCAGTTCAAAGCTGTATCATTATGTTTTCTGAGGTAATGGGGGAAAAAAATCTATCATTCAGCACTACATGCTACCATGAGTTATATTTCTTGTAGGGTATAAATGGCTATTTTTTAAAAAAAATAATATGATCACACATTTTTTGTACATATTTCTTAACTTTAGAGAAATTCCTATCAGAAACAAACTTCGAGAGAAAAGGAGAGAAACTTCTCAACAATCAGTGGAAAAACCTTTATAGCATTACAGAAGTCAAACACTTGTGAAAAAAAAAATCTTAGAAGTTTCTCTTTGGTGACTACTAGCGCCCTCCACAAAACGGAATAAATGTTTAATTAGACTAAAGTACAATGGGATTAGGTTACTTAAAATTGTTTAAAAGGGAAATATAGTAAGTTTAGGGTGTTTCATGTTGCTCTTGTCATGTGATTTTGCCAGTTCTTACCTCCATAACCTCCTAGTACCAAGGTGAACATACGTTATTGTATATTGTATATTTGTTTAACATTATCAAACAAAGTTCGACGTAAACTTTTTTGTTTTTTTTTTTTTTTTTTTTTTGTTTTAGGAAATCACGTTTTCCAAGACAAACTTGCCACTCACAGTATGGCGGAGTCGCCGACGTATCGTTTCTGCTTGACAACGACGAAACCAATGCTGCGTCTAGTCGTGTACGTCTACGTTTCATCACTGGCGAGAAAAACCATCGAAAATACGTCGCAAAAAACGATTGGTGCCCAAAATTTCATCACAGGAAAGAAGTCCTCTCATTGGTTCCCATTTGCCCTTGCTTGGAACTGAAGTGATTTGTAAAATATCTTAGAACTGTTTACCTTTTTAAGTTTTTCATTATTTACGCTTTAGTTTTTTTCCCTTATAAAGAGGAACTGTAAAGGAAACAGTGACATGGTGTTTTAAGGTAGCCTGGGTTTAAAAAGAATTGAGCGTGTCTTCGCTACCTTCTTTGCTGTGGTCCAGGCCGACCGACACCATTGACTTTCTTCCGCCAGCATCCTACAGTAACACAGTAAGAAAATGGCTTCACACTAAATATTGCTCTCTCGGGTTTGTGCTGAAGACTGTCGTTCAACGGGAGAGACGTTTTTTCATGCTATCATCCAGTTACCTAACCGCTTTGCCAAAAATATTTATCGGAAAAGCGAACGTTTTCTTCCGCGTGATTAGTTGGCCCCTCTGGACCGCATTCCTGGATGACATCCTATCCATCCACCAATCTTTCCCAGTTTCCTTATTCTTTCTATATTAAGGATGCTTTCAACACACACCATCTATCCCATCGGTTAATGATTGACAGTGTCGGTGTAGACGTGGTTTCTGGGCTGAACGGAGCAATAAAAACACACGCAGGGGGCGAGGCAGTGGGGAATAAAACGTGAACAGAGGTGTGAGTTTGGATTCACAGCCAGTATTGGTGACGTGATTTTAGTGGTAACTGGGAATGTCACCAGTAACAGATCCTGCTTTGCTCTGGTTCAAGCGTACTTTTCCGTGTCCGGATTGACTTCTGACTGTCAATAAGATAAGTCTGACTCCTGACAGGATGCCAAGATCCTGGGAATAGTGGGATGATTTAAAAAGCTCCTTCGACTGGATGAATGAAGGACTGAGCGGACGGGCGGCGTTAAGATTACCGCATGGAAACTTTCGGGTTCATTTTACGGGATGCTGTGTTCAATGACCCTTCTTCGCTTGTCACAGTGAATCTCATGGAGTGAGATTTGAAAGTAATCACAGTTTTTAATTGAAACTTGTCGACTGGATTCATAGTACTTTGGCAGCTTAAACATGACACTTTATGTAGAAGGTAAGAAACTATTTTGAAACTATGTAACTAAATGTTACATTGTTTACAAAACAATGTATCAAATTATCTGACAGAATGTCCTAATGCTCCTATTCTAATATCCCTTGTGTGTTTTAAATGCCGTCCAGCTGTTTCTGTTGTTTTATTCTTACTCCAAACATGCAGTTTTATTCCACCTAACAATTTAAATCACAAAGTGCTAAAGTTTTTGTCACATACAGAAGGGTTTTGTCATATCTGCTTACAACTGCTATAGGTTCAGTTTTACTCCTCTTAGATTTCAGTCAGAGCTTCCTTCAGGATAAAGCACAGAGTGCTTGGATTATCGTGACTTTGCCCTTTGTACCTGTCTGTTGTTGGCCACTACTTTTTATGAAGTAAAGTTAGAGTCAACATTCTCTCGTTCATGTTCTAACTTTTCAGGAGCAAAAACTTTGTGAATTCATTTGCTTTTGTTGTCTGATTTCCCAAAGCTTGGGACAATGAGCTACAATCACTGTTGGCTCACTAAAGACCAGAAATGTGTATTTTTTCATAACTGCTACAAAAATGGAAGGTTCTGTTTTTACTATGAAGCTCCTCATTTTGCTAATAAATGATACGTATATGCTTTAAACTAGTCTTAACCTCTAACCACCTACAAGGTTTTCAGACGTCTCTCATTTAGTCTATTTTTGCAGTGCTTTTCAAAAGGCATTTATGCATGACTGCAAAGAGAAAGCCATGCATTTGCATTCAAATTCAAAATAAATAACAATGACCACTGGACATGGCATCTCTGGGTGTATTTTTAGAGAAGAAAAGTGAACCTTAATCCCACTCTGAAGTCTCAAGGATTGCCATCCACTTCAAGGTTTCCAAACTTGCCAAGCCCTGTGGTTTGGTGCTAGGTCAGTCATTCATCCAGCGGTCTGTCGTGTTTTTGAGTTAAACATTTTTTTTTTTTAAGTTGACAAGAAATTTGAAAATATCACTTGATAATTATGTGTTATTGAAAGATTTGAAGATTAACACCTGAACACCAACTATAAGGTCTTAAAAATGCAAACATTTTTAAAAGACTTAAATAAATAAGCAATGCTTAGCCTGGTGGGGGCACAAGTAAAGCCTGGTGGCCCGCCAGGCTTAAAATATACTGGATAAAACCCTGCACCTTCCGCTCAGCTCCAGTCAGTATCCCTACAGCATAATGTAGGGATACTGATTAAAGTTTACACCATGTTTCATTTTATGAAATGGAGCTCCGACAATATTCAGCCAATCCCATCCAGGTGACGTGAGCTGATAGCATTTTTAATGCAGTGGTTGAAGATTGACTTGACTTTGCGAGTTTTTACCTGTCCTATAAAGGAAGCTTCCTTGGTCCTCTGGTCTCATATATATTGCCTGCTAGCCAATAACAGTTAATCAAGTTTCTACAAGGGAGACTTGATTACCAGAGGTTGTTGACTCAGTGTTTTTAACATTCAGGGTGTTCACAGCCAAAGTGAGCTATGCAGAAGGATCCGGTTCTTATGTTGAGGAAAAACCTTTTCCCACTGTCAGCATCCTGACTACAATATTCTTTGTCTTCAAGTTATCAGGGATTTTTTCTTTTTTACCCAACTGATTAAAATATGTTGAGCTAAAGCAGTTCCTTAACCCTTAACTCAGCACAAGCTCGTCCGCCGTTAGTTTGGTGGGACTCTGGTTGGGACTGATGAGAATGTTGAAACACCACATGAACAAAGCGAGGCTGCGGTAGAAACTCTGAACTCTTCGACACACTTCTCACTTCTTGAAATAAATGAGTAAATAAATAGTGAAGTAAATCAGTCCAAAAAATAATCAGCAGGTCTGACCTACACTGTTGATGTTAGTTTTTTTTTTTTTTTAAATTGCAGATGCATCTTTTACTACAAATGATCATGTATACACTAAAGGAATCCTGCATTTTAGGCAAAAAACAAAGTTCATTTTTCTGATTTAAAAAAGAAATTGAATTGTTTATTTGTATCTTTTAGTATATTTATAGTTTTGTATAAAGGAGACTTTAGTGGTCAAGTGAACAATCTGCAGAATGTGTCAGTATTTTTATCTGATTAATTGTCAGCGTAATCAATTAATCAATGTCTAAAATAATCGTTAGTTGCAGCCCTAATGGAAACGGCAGCATTTAAGGTGTCCATCCTTAGTTTTATTTGCTCAAGCTGCCTGTGAGCTTGATGCACATTTTAATGTTCTTTAATGACTAACTACGGTAAGTTGTCAGACTGCATAATGCCGAATGGAATGGAGTGTTTTGTTAATCATTGTGTCTGTTAATTATCTTGATACTCCGTGTTTCCTCCACTGGCAGAGAACTGGGTGAACCTGCGTTTCAGCAGCCAGGCGGTCAGGAGGACTCGTTTTGTGTTTCTAAACCGTCTCTCCTGCGATTCTTTCACCAGTATTTCCTGAACGTTTCAATTGGTACAAGTTTGTTCCTCATTTCAGCTGGTCGTGAACGCAAACAGGATCTAAAATGATGTGCAAAAGTACAACCTATTCTGTTTAGTCATGCAGGTTGAGTTTGTCCTGTTGCCTGATTATTTAGCTCATTACCCAAGTAACAGAAGCTAGCGTCATTAACCGTCTTTCTATGGATCCTTTGGTTCACACCAAATCTAATGTTTCTCTCTTTGTGAAAAAAATAATAATAATGCAAACAAACAAAAAAAAACACTACACTGTTTATTTTTTGCTTGTTTTTCAGACATTTTTCCTTCGTCCTCTACTGTTTTTTCACATTGTTCCCTATTGATTTTTTTTATGCAGCATATTGGATTTTCCAAATAACACATGGATGACTGTGTGAGTTCACACTCATTTAGAAATTAAAAAAGGCCCCGGGATATGAACGCTTCAACCTCTGGAGTTTCAAGTGGTTTAAAAAGAAGTCATAATTTAATCACTCCTCCATCTTTTGCACATTTACTTTACTTGGCTGTCAATTTTATTTGCTTTTTCATTTATTTTTTTTCCTACTTATTCTTTATAACGACACCATCATTTTTATTTTGTGTCATTATTCTATTTGAGGAGTTTTTTTTTTTAGTTTCTTCATGATGAAATCTTTCAGATTTTTATAATTTTATTTGTCATATCCAACAACACACACACACTGCACTCTGTATAAAATGTAACTAAACATCTATGTAAAGAGCTGGTTGCTGCTTTCCCAGCCATAATGTTGCCGTACTGCACTGTTCAAACCTTCTCTAATGCTGCATTACTGCCATGGAGACGAAAAGCACACCTTAAAACCCAGTAGCTCATAGAACCACCTACTAGCAGCAACAGCTTCAAGTAGTAATTTCCTTTATAGCTTTATTAGTCTGTCATAACTTCGCAGTGATATTTTGGTCGACACCTAAGGTCAAGCGCTTGATGATTGTGCAAGGTGTTTATACTGATACGCTGAGTTTTGTTTTAAATGAAGATGTTTTGTATTCTGACCAACTATTTGTCAAACTGGGACTGTCCCAGAGGTCCTCCAACCCTTCCAAACAAGCCATGATTGTTCCGTTTTTTTATAGTTGCAATATAAAGCTTTTATGTTTCTTTTGAGACTCTCTATGAGGTCATTGGTGACGGGTTTCCTGCTGGGAAGTAACACGGCTCCAAACTCACTAACACTCACCAATAATGCAATCAGTTTGCTAGATTGTTTTCACAAAGGTTTTACAAAAACATGGACAAAATAAAAAAATCACTTGATACCAAAGGGGGGAAAAAATCAAAATCACAACAACCCTTCATATTTGAAAGCCGCTCAGATGTTTACCTTGAGGTTTGGATGGTAATGAAATTGGGTAACTGGTAATTATTTTACTACTTCTTGTCAGATGACAAGAAATCTTTCTTCACCCAGTTCTCTGTTTTCATACCAGTTATGATACAAGCCCACTCTGAAAAGGAGGAGTACACCCCGTGTTTGGACGAACGATACTAAACAGAGAAGCCATTGGCTGACCGTTAGTACGGTTGTGGTATGAAGCAATCTTGTGAAGCATTGCATCATATTTCTGTTTCCAGTCAGAGCCGTGCATGCTAAGCTCTTAGTCATTGGTGAACTTGCTCTGATATTTTCTATTTTAGAGAAAAGTCACAGTCTCCCAAAGTGAATTTGGAGGGACAGCGATCTGGTCAACATTTGAAATACTAGGAAACAAATTTATTGGCAGACCAGCTTGTGGCCTTAATTTTGTTTAGGCTTGGTTAGCTTAGCAGTGAGCTGTAGCTCCTTTGCTCCGTTTTGCAACATACCTCCTTCAACAAAAAGCTATTTGAGATTGAAGGAGATTTCTTTAACACTTTGGGAAACACTGAGTAGTGCTCATTAATTGACAGGACAGCTCAGGCTCAAAAGTACTTCCTTTCTTACTCCAAAAACTCCTAAACATGGTTTCATCAACATCACAAGCTTGAGGCACTCTCCTTCATACTTTGTTCGGGCTTATGACAATGATTATGCTTATTTCACCAGACAACGTGACACTCTGACCGCAACTAGAGATCTCTCTGGCGAGAAATATTAGCCATAAGTCCTCATTATCATGAAGAGGTTGAATATCTCACAACAAAAGTTATTT
The DNA here is from genome assembly GCF_001443285.1 of Poecilia latipinna. Lineage (NCBI taxonomy): Eukaryota > Metazoa > Chordata > Actinopteri > Cyprinodontiformes > Poeciliidae > Poecilia > Poecilia latipinna. Next base: position 438,569 of record NW_015112654.1, on the reverse strand, counting down.
TTCAAGGAAGACCAACAGTGCAACACGAGCAGGCAAAAATCCCCCCATTTCGTCTCACGGACAATTCTGAGCTTAGAAAATGAGGCGAAAGTCTGAAAATCTGAAATGAGACACCATGAATGCCTGCTGCATCGGTGGAAAGAGGAGAACTTTGACCTTTCCTTCTCTTCTGTCTTGTTTGTTCAGGTCTGAGTGAAAGAGTGCCCCACAAAGGCATGGCTCAGTTTCAGGAAATGATGCGGCAGCAGCTGGAGAGCTCCATGGACGCAGAGCTGGAGAAGCTGGTGGACACGGTCACGGGGGCCGACAGAGACGTACGTCAGCACCCCGTCTTCATCCCTCCCCTCTCTGTCTGAGACCATCTGGTTGTGATTTAGAGGGGCGGATGGCAATGCTGGGAAAACTCAAACCTGACGCATACTGGAGCGTCATACCAAGCAGGGTTACACCTACAGGAGTGCAGACACGGTTTATTGGGAAAAATAAACAGCCGCTTAATTTCTTTAATTTATGGGGTTTCACTGAGGCATTTCAGCCAGAGACATGAGAGTTAAGATGAGTCAGATGTTTCGGGTAAAAAGAAAAAAGAAATAAATATTTACAAGCTCAATAAATATCTTCTTTATTGAGCTTATATGTCTATTTACTATTAGACATATTTATAATTTAGCACTAAAACAGGTTTTTGAATTACAATGTGATTGATTGTAATTAGTTTCTTAAAACAGTTCAGTTAATGTGATTAAAATGTCTAATCGAGTTCCTTCACTATTTTAGATATATAAATTCATATCATTGGTTTAATGAGACTGAATTGGGTTTATAGTTTTCTATTCTATATTTACATAGATAAGAACCAGACTGACCTTAGAATGTTTAATTTTTTTTTCACTTAAAAAAAAAAACTTAAATATAAATAGCAATTTTTTTTTTTACATAAAAACCTTTAATCTCAATGTTGTACACTGTGGATATATGTTTAACTCTTTACCCTAACTAGAGTGGGTGCAGCTTAAAAAGAAATCCCCTCCTGACCACAAACACAGTGAATGAAATGAATCTGTAAACCACTCGCTACATTAATGTTTCACTTTCAGGTCTGCATGAAGGACTTTAAGGGCTTCAAGAACCTCTTCCACAGATTCCTGCAGGTAAAGGGCCCGTCTGTGGAATGGATCAAGATAAAACGGCCTCCAGAAGACTCGGTGAGTCCGGCTCCATCTGCTCCTCTCTGGGAAAACAAAAACTGCCAGATTATATTCCCAGGACCCCAGTTTGGAACGTGTCCTTATTAACTTTGTTTATTTTCAAGAAGCTCTCTTGAGCTTTTAAGACCTCTGTGTCTTGTTCTTGGACAGATGGAATGAGTTAGAGCATAAGATAGAAAAGCTGAAAATTATTGAAATACAATGATTCATCTGCGTACTGGAGGTAAATCTCAGGCTCCAGAGATTGTTTGGGATGTTTCTGCTGATGTGCTGCTGTTTTTGCACGGGGAAAAAAAAATCACCTGAGAAGATGCTATTAGCGTTTAGCAAGACTGAAAGGTATTTTTACAGCTGCGGTTATTATCATCTTCCTGTTTCCAGTGCTCAGATCAGTTCAGCTGTGCATTGTTCTGCAGAAAGGGCGTGGACAAATAATCTGGCAATTAAAACATGTTGGGTTATGTGTCACCCTGTAAAATAAATTGATGTCACCCATTAATTGGAAACAGTTTGTACCTTGGTGGAATGTCTCAGGGTTAAGTATGCTGCTATATTACTGTTGGTAATTTGGATTGTTGTATTTCAGGTTGCAGAAACCAAACCTTTGCTTCTTTGTTGTAACTCTATTGAGTTCATGAAAACAACACAACATTCCGGCTGTGTGTGTGTGTGTGCTATATATATATATATATATATATATATATATATATATATATATATATATATAGATCATTTTATCCAGTTGGTTCAGTTCTGAGACAATCATGATGCTTTTCTAAAGACGTTACTATGAGAGCTGCAGGTATTGCAATCAGAAGGTTCTCCTTTATTTAGTCCGTCTCTCTTCTGGACTCAGTCATGGTTTGGGGGATAAAACATTTGTTCTTTTAGAAGCTGCAGGTCTCAATAAACCCATCTATCTCGCGTATCGTGGCTGCATTTCCACCACCCTCTAAATATTTAGCTTTAGAACTATAAAACAATCTTCTTCTGGGAATCTAAAATAACACGGTTTAAAGCTTCCAAACCTCCCCACACAGGACATATTTGAAGTCGAAGCTCTGCGCTCCGCGTCAGGATTCCTGAGCGGTTAGCAGCAGCAGCTGGAAAACAGCCGAGTCAAACGGGAAGCAAGAAATCAGCAAGTTGAAAAATTGACTGTTTGTGAATGTTTGTCTGCAGTGCAAAGAAAGATGTAAAACGCTTTCGGATGTGTGGAGAGTGAATTATTAAAAGCAAAGAGGAGTTTTACAGCTTGGCAGCAAGGTTTATCCCCTGTTGCCTGGGAGTGAGTCTGGCTTGTGATTTGACATGCTCAAATTGTCAGTGTGAACCACATGAGTAGACGCTTAAGAAAAAATGCATTCTCCTTTGATAGAGCCGATGACTGCAAACATTCACCTCCTGCACAAAAGGAAATTCATTCCATGAAGGATCGTCTCTCTTCCTCTGAGGAAATGGTTTTCACCCTGAAAAAAACAAAATGCTTTTCTGCAAACTTCAGCAAAGTTTCATCTTGCTGACATTTGTTCCTGTTTGTTTTTGTATTTCTTTAACTTTACCTGATTTACACGATGGCGTTCCATACAAATTGAAGACAGAAGAAAAAAAAGGAGTCAATTTCCACCAACAACAAATGTTTAGCTTAATCACAGAAAATTTCCAAAAAGAAAATAAAATATCTGACATGTCGATAATTTGGAAGAGAAATACTCAGGAATTTTTAGATTGATGAGAGAAATTTTCTAGGAAAAATCTTTGAAATTTCAAAAGTTGAAAATTTGCTAGAATAAAACTGAGAAATATTTAGATTAATCACAAAGATTTTTCTCGAACAAACTCGGAAATGTCTGAGTTGCCAAAGTCAGACATTTTCCAAAAGTCAAAAACTTTGTTTTTCTGAAAAAATTCTGAGATTTATCTCAAAATTTCTCAGTTTTTTGCAACAGACCCAAAATTCTTAATCATGTGTTCAGTTTGGGCGTATAGTGGCTGCAATACACTGTTAGCACAGATGCAGAGATGCTAGCAGCCACTCAGAGGTTGATCTAACTGGATAACTACTAAGTACTTTCTACGCCTGATGGGACACAAAGCAGAGGTGGTCTGCTGTGTGTTAAGCTCCTCTGCCAGAAATGTCCTGCAATACCGGGTTATATTTGGAGGGTTTTTTTATCAGCATGATAGTTTTTTTTTTTGTTTTGTTTTTTTTTTTTTTGGGGGGGGGGGGGGGGGGGGGGTTTTTTTGTGGTTGAAAAAAAAAAAAAAGGAATTTTTTTCCAATGG